>NC_053392.1:150913467-151213467 GCF_905171765.1 Bufo bufo | reverse complement strand
CTGCACATCTCGTATCTTCAAAGCATAGACAATTGCCTTCAGATGACCCCAAAGATAAAAGTCTAAGGGGGTCAGATCGGGAGACCTTGGGGGCCATTCAACTGGCCCACGACGACCAATCCACTTTCCAGGAAACTGTTCATCTAGGAATGCTCGGACCTGACACCCTTAATGTGGTGGTGCACCATCTTGCTGGAAAAACTCAGGGAACATGCCAGCTTCAGTGCATAAAGAGAGAAACACATCATGTAGCAATTTTGCATATCCAGTGGCCTTGAGGTTTCCATTGATGAAGAATGGCCCCACTATCTTTGTCCCCCATATACCACACCATACCATCAATTTTTTTGTTCCAACAGTTTCGGAGGGATCTATCCAGTGTCAGACCAATAGCGGTGGTTTTGTTTGTTAACTTTACCATTCACATAAAAGTTTGCCTCATCACTGAACAAAATCTTCTGCATAAACTGAGGGTCCTATTCCATTTTTTGTTTTGCCCATTCTGCAAATTCAGTGCGCCGATCTGGGTCATCCTCGTGAGATGCTGCAGTAGCTGGAGTTTGTAAGGGTGCCATTTGTGAGTAGCTAATATCCGCCCGAAGGGATGTTCGGACTAATGCCACTCTCCAGTGACATGTGGCGAGTGCTAACGCTGTGGGCTCTTGCTGAATGAAGCTAGGACAGCCACTGATGTTTCTTCCATTAGAAACAGATTTTCATGCGCTCCACATTTTGCAATCCAACACTGAACAGTTTCACGAAACTTAGCAAGCAGTTTTGCTAACTGTAGCATGGGAGATGGGTGGTCTCATAGGGTGTCTTGCATTGAAATCTGCTGCAATGACCGGTTACTGCCTGCTTAACAGACATCAACACAATTTCTATCCGCTCCTCACGTGTTAACCTCGGCGACATGTCAATGGCTGTAAACAAAGAGAAGCTTGTAAATAACTCATGAAAGAATAAAGTTACGTTAAAACCAAGCACACCATTGTTTTTTGTGTGAAATTCCCAATAAGTTTGATGTGTCACATGACCCCTCTTCCTATTGAAAAAACAAAAGTTGGATTCAAAATGTCCCGACTTCAAATGGCCACCATGGTCACCACCCATCTTGAAAAGTTCCCCCCCTCACATATACTAATGTGCCACAAACAGGAAGTTAATATCACCAACCATTCCCATTGTTATTAAGGTGTATCCATATATATGGCCTCACCCTGCTTTAATGTGAAGCAGGCAATGCAGCCAGGACAGGCCCTCCCCTCTCCGTATGATGTGTAGAGACAGCCTCAACAATAGAATTTCAGCTGTACAGTGTTTGTTGGGAGTGGCCTATTTATATGTAGGAAGAGGGGCTTTTAATAATGGGCTGGGCTAAATGGGCCACTTGACTGGTTTTGCCCCCAGGACTAAGGCTGCCAGCCCTCCCCTGGAGCCAATGGTATCCTGGTATGAGCCGTCCTACCATCCAGGAACGCTCATAAGGTGAGGAGTTAAGGTGAGGATTATGGACGCAATAGGAGGTGATCTGCTCCCTGATCTCGGCGTCCTGGCCTAGCTGCTTCCCCCTTATCCGTTTAGATTGTACGGTGGGGGGTTTCCCCCACTCCCCACTGTGACACATATACAAGGTGGAGTTCAAGCACGTCGGGCTGTCACAAATCAGACATCTGATGAGCAAGTGGAGTCGCCGCTGAACATCAGCAAGGCGAGCCATGGCCGTGCAAGATCTTCAAAAATGGCCAGAGAGTTTCCTGGCCTTCTGCAAGACGTCCTGGACCCCGGGGTATTTGGCAATGAATCACTGCACGATTAAGTTCAGGACGTGTGCCATGTATACCTTGTTCTGTTTCAGTGCGCTCAGCAGATTGGCACCGTTGTCGCACACCAATTTATTGTCAAATTGAGCGGGGTTGTAGCCAATGATCGGCCTGTGGAGCCCAGAGCTAAAAGTAGCGCAGGGACTCGTGTGGCTCTGGCTTCCGGCACAACAGCCGCAGCACAGCATGGCAATGTCTCACCTGGCACGTCGAATAGGTTATGTAGGAGCTTGGGGGGCGCAGCGGAAGAGGTAGTAGCAGTGGAAAAGGAGGAGTCAGCCGAGGAGGATGTAGAAGGAGGAGGAGAGAAGAAGAGGCCGGCCTGCATGCAATCCGTGCGGTAACACCAAATCAACACGGGAACCACAGGTTTCATGCTTGACCGGCCCGTCAGAAGGTTCTCACCAGTGGAAGAAAAAGTTATGTACCTTACATGCCCGTGTTTGCTAGACCAGATGTATCTTGGCACTGACACTGTGTGCCAGAGATATTCTTAATTTTGCCACTGAATGTGGCCCATAAAGCTTTGGTTGCCCTTCTGGGAGAAATATTTCCTTCCAGGGACCTTCATTGTGGTGGCCAATGGCCATAAATTTTCTAAAGGCCTCTGAGTCCACCAGTTTATATGGCAGTAGTTGGTGGGTTAGCAGTTCCGACAAGCCAGCGGTCAGCCGTGGGCAAAGAGGGGTTATCCGTCGTAATCAACTCTTTACGCTCGAACATATTGCGCCACGGAAGCCTGCCTTATGCCAGATGACGCAACGACGGCGTGGTGGAAGGTGGAGTGAGAAACAAATGGAAGGTGAGAGGAGAAGGAGAAGAGGCAGGACGTGGAGCGCCGGGAGTGTGGCTTTGTGGGTTCTGACGACGTTGCTCCCACTGGGCTCGGTGATGGGAGGCCAGGTGCCTTCTTAAGGCGGTTAGTCCATAGGTGAGTGTTGGGCTTACCAGTGACTTATTTATTGACAGTACAGACTGCAATGGCAACACTGGGAGCTACCAGAAGTGACCGGGCATGGTGGATGGCTCACTCCAGATACATGTGCAGTCTGCTTTTTGCCTCCTGTGCCCAGCGAGCTCTGCCTGCGGAATGCTCCTTCTTCTCCTCTCTGCTGCTCCGTCTCTCCTCTGAACTCACCTCCTCTTCCTCTCTTGTGTGAGCATCCACATGACGTCCATCGACACGTCATCATAGTCACCTTCAACACCACTGACATTAGAGATCTCAGAGTAGGCAGCAACAGCGGGTACCTCCCTCCTTGGGCTGATATGGGTACTGTTGTCAGACCGCTTGGTGGCAGCCGTTGCTACCTCCTCTTCCTCATCCGATGGTCAAGAATGGCTAGCTCATCGTTAAGTTTCTGGGAATGGATGGGAAAATTATTCCTCTGACTCAAGTGGAGAAGCTATGGTGGTTGTTGGGTGGTGGTGGATTTGGGGGTGCACACAGCAGAGTGATGAGGAGGGTGCAAGATACAGTGATGAGGAGGGGTGCAGAAATGGATGGGTGAGTGATGCCACTCAACCAACTTGTGCGCCCTTTGAAGTAATCCACACGCGCTCTTCCCCAACCTCCTACTTAGCTCCGGCATGGTGCACCTGCCCGACCCCTACCACCCCTGCAGAACGGCATGCCTCTTCCTCTGCTGTCATTTTCAAATTACCATGTGCCTTAGTCCCTAGAGAAGGAGCAGTCTTTGTGGAAGCAGGTATCTCGCAGCCCTCAATCAGTATTTTGTGAAGCAGGTATATCAAACCCCTTATTCAGTATTCTGTGGAAGCAGGTATATCGCAGGCCTCAATCAATATTTCGTGAAAACAGTATATTGAAACCCATTAAACAGTATTTTGTGGAAGCAGGTATATCGCAGCCCTCAATCAATATTTGGTGAAAACTGTTACTGTATATCAAAACCCCTTAATCAGTATTTTTTGGTAGGTGGTATATTGCAGGCCTCAATCAATATTTGGTGGAAACAGGTTATAACAAACCCCTTAATCAGTATTTTGTGGGAAGCAGTATATCAAACCCCTTAATCGAGTATTTTGTAGAAACAGGTATACTTGCAAGCCCCTCAATCAGTATTTGGTGGAAAAAAGGTATATGAACCCCTTAATCAGTTTTTTTGTGGAAACAGGTATATCACACACCCCCTCAATTATTTTTTTTTGCCACAATAGTTATATGACCACCACCCTGATTATTTGGGGCAACAGGTATATAGCAGCCCTCAATCGGTATTTGCAGCTAACACTTCTGCAGGAAGGCTATTCCATGCATCCACTACTCTCTCAGTAAAGTAATACTTCCTGATATTACTTTTAAACCTTTGCCCCTCTAATTTAAAACTATGTCCTCTTTAGCAGTTTTTTTCTTTTAAATATTCTTTCTTCTTTTACTGTGTTGATTCCATTCATGTATATAAAAGTTTCTATCATATCCCCTCTGTCTCGTCTTTCTTCCCATGCGATACATGTTAAGGTCCTTTTAACCTTTCCTGGTAAGTTTTTTCCTGCAATCCTTGTACTAGTTTAGTAGCTCTTCTCTGAACTCTCTATAAAGTATTAATATCCTTCTGGGATATGGTCTCCAGTACTGCGCACAATACTCCAAATGAGGTCTCACTAGTGCTCCGTAGAGCGGCATGAGCACCTCCCTCTTTCTACTGGTAATGCCTCTCCCTATACACCCAAGCATTCTGCTAGCATGTCCTGCTGCTCTATGACATTGTCTGCCTACTGAAATAATGACCCCTAAGTCCCTTTCCTCAGATACTGAGGTTAGGACTGTATCACTGATTTTATATTCTGCTCTTGGGTTTTTACGCCCCAGGTGCATTATCTTACACTTATCAACATTAAATTTTAGTTGCCAGATTTTTGACCATTCCTCTAGTTTTCCTAAATCCTTTTCCATTTGGTGTATCCCTCCAGGAACATCAACCCTGTTACAAATCATTGTGTCATCAGCAAAAAGACACACCTTACCATCGAGGACTTCTGCAATTTTGCTGATAAAGATAATAAACAATATGGGTCCCAGAACAGTGTACCCCACTGGTAACAAGACCATGGTCTGAATATACTCCATTGACTACTAGTGTTGATCACGAATATTCGAATTGCGAATTTTAATCGCGAATATCGGCACTGCGAGAATTCGCGAATATTTAGAATATCCCAAAATATATTCGTAATCGCGAATATTCGATTTTTAAAAAAAATACCAGTTCATGTGAAAATGTTTATGCGAATTCTATGCAAATTTTTGCAAACAAGAAAATTATGCCTGGAGATCACGAATTCGCGAATATATGGAGAATATTCGCCCAAATATTCGTGAAATATCGCGAATTTTAATATTGCCCCTGCCGCTCATCACTATTGACTACAACCCTCTGTTGTCTGTCACTCAGCAATTGCCTAATCCATTCAGCAATATGGGGGTCCAAGCACAAAGACTGCAATTTATTGATAAGCCTTCTATGTGGGACAGTATCAAAAGCCTTACTAAAGTCTAGATAAGCGATGTCTACTGCACCTCCGCCATCTATTATTTTAGTCACCCAATCAAAAAAATCTATAAGATTAGTTTGACATGATCTCCATGAAGTAACCCCATGCTGTTTTTCATCTTTTACAATCCATGGGATTTTAGATGTTCCACATTTCCTCTCCTTAAGTATGGTTTCCATTAATTTTCCCCACTATTTGATGTCAGGGCTTACTGGCCTATAGTTGCATGATTCCTTCCTACTACCTGTCTTGTGAAGATGGGCACCTTTGCTAATTTCAATTTTTCTGGGACGGACTCCTGTTACTCAGAGATTAGTTTAAATAAATCTGTTAATGGTTTTGCTAGTACACCGCTGAGCTGTCTTTTAATAGACTTTGGGTGTATTCCATCACGCTGAACCTCTTCCATGCATCAAAAGATTAATTAGTCTTCCTCCCTGAGGTCCTTCTCCTTCATTTTCCATTGTAAAAAACTGAACTGATAGTATTCATGAGTCAGCTAGTTCTTTAGTCTTATTCATATACCTTCCTTCTTTTGTTTTTTAATTTGGTAATTCCAATTATATATACTTAAAATAAATAGATTTAAAGACCTCATAATTCACTGAGAATCAACTCAGATAATTCTACAGCAGGCAGCTTAAAGATTATATTGGAGAGTGGGGAGAACTATCCCTATAAACTCACCCTGGTCTAATGCTCAGCCAGGGACGGCCCCTGATGGTGGGGACCTCCCTGTCCTCGAACCTGGACTATAAGATCCTACAACAGCCCTAACACACTGGTAGGGGGTTTAAATAGGTGCCTGTAAGTGGAGGATAAGAAAGTTAAAAAAGACAAACAATACCTTACACCCTCCCCTATAGAGATAGGGTAAGTTGATGACTATGTATACAGCCCTAGTGCTGTGAGTAAACAGCCAACAAGGTACACAGTACATCAAGGTATACGTAGTTAAATACACCCCATAAGTGGATATACGTAAATGAAAATACCCCAAGTGGATATACGTAAATGAAAATACCCCAACGCGTTTCCCCCACTATGTGAGATCATCAGGGGGTCAGTGAGCTGAAATGATATCTTAGATATCGGATACCAATAGTGATGTAGTGTTATACGTTATTTGGGTGCGGACCACAATAATGATATCTTAGTGTTCGTTATACATATGATATCAATAATAGGGGAGCCATTTGATGATGGTAGGAGGAGATCAATCTCATTTGGACCTATCGCAGACCATAAAATAGACGACTGGTCAGAAGTCGATATCCAATGAGGTTAGACTTCCATAGAGGCATCTGTGGAGGAGAAAGAAATGTGGTATAGAAACACAACCAAGTCCCAAAGCTTTACCTCCACCAATGACCACCTTTGTTAAAACCTAAAACTCACAGTCTCTATATGCACCACGGAGGTCCAATGAATTGTCTTAGATGGCATCAATACACATAGATATCCATAGATCAGTGTTAGGCAAACTGCGGCTCTCCAGCTGTTGCAGAACTACAACTCCCAGCATGCAAAGACTGCCTAAAGCCTTTCAGCCTACAGCGGGGCATGGTGGGAGTTTGTAGTTATTGCAACAGCTGGAGAGCCGCAGTTTGCCTATCACTGTCCTAGATCATGGAAAGTACACATTCAGCATCACCAGATACAGTCAGAGTAGTGAAGACTCATGGGGGATGTATATCCCTACTTACAGTCAGTTGTCCTTCTCTAGGGTAAAGCGTCCCAGCTCCTCCAGAGGCCCGCTACTTTATGTGGCCCGATGCCACCCTTTTAAATACACTCCTCATAATCAAAGATTCCATCCACAGACAATGCGATGCTGCCGCGTCGCCTACCAGTTGTCATTTCCGGCCAATGGAACGCACAGCTAGTTCTCAGTACGAACGCACATTTCCGGTCACTTGTTTCCGGTAAATGGAACGCAATGGACCTGAAGATGCAAGTAACGGTCACGTGTTTTCCGGTAAATGGAGCGCAATGGACCGCAGATGCAGATATAATCGAAAGAACAGTTTGTCTGGATCATAGAGTACAAGTTGACCGAATTCAGCCAAATGAATATCCTCACCTTATTAGAGCATACACTTAACAGACGCCATAAGCGCAGGAAGGCACTAGGGGCAATATATACATAAGGGGGATATCAAAATCAGAAATGACCAATCTAAGTAGTATATAGGTGTGTGTGGGGGGGGCAGGCACCTATTTAACCCCTAACCACTGTGTTAGGGCTGTTGTAGGATCTTATCAGTCCAGTTCGAGGACAGGGAGTCCCCCACCATCAAGGGCCATCCCGGGTGAGCATTAGACCAGGGTGAGTTTATGGGGATAGTGCTCCCCCATTCTCCAGGATATCTTTATAGCTGCCTGCTGTGGAATTATCTGAGTTGATCTCAGTGATTTTTGTTCTGTGTGTCTTTAAATCCATTTATTTAAGGATATATAATTAAAGTTTATAATTTTAAGGGTTATATAAATTGCTGGAGCTGGATTTAGGTTTACTAACCCTAATTGAGATTGTGTATCTATTCGCTGGACTATAATTTGGTAATTCCTTGTTTTAATTTCTTTTTTTCATTTATGTATCTGAAGAATGTCTTAATAACCCTTTTCAACTGACTGAGCTAATTTCTCTTCTGCCTGTGCTCTTAGAAGCTCTTATACTTACTTGGCCAACCTCTGCCGAATCTCATAACTATCCCTATTCAACCTCGTTTTTTTTTTTTTTTGGCCACTTCTGCTGAGTACCACAGGTGGTCTTGTCACGGGACGCTGACGAGGCGCTCGCCTCTCCTCTCAGCACCGTCGGCATCCTGCCTCTGTTGCAGGAGCGATGTCGCGTGCAGCGTTCCTCGTCTACTAGGTGATAGGGGGCGGGACAGGTGATAGGGGGCGGCGTCCTCACAGTTTCCCCCCGACAACCAGGGGAGGTCTGAGCACCGAGCTGGGCACTCAGTGCTCAGCTGTATTCAGCAGCGTGTGTCATGTGATGCTGGCCACGTCACATTACCCCAGCTAGTCAGTATTTAACAGGTATCCTGCTGGCCACAGGTTGCCAAGTTAATTAGGTTCATTTGTGATTATGTTACCTGGCATGCCTACCTGTTTCCTGTGTTCCCTGATGATCCTCTGCCTGCCTCCTGTACTGTGCTGCTCTCCTGGTATTCCGACCCCCGGCTTCCACCTGACGATTCTCTGCAGACTCCTGTGGTACTTTATTTCTCTCCTGGTAATTGCCCTTGGCTTCTCCTGACTATTCTCTGCTTACTTCGTTGCTCTCTTGGTATTGACTCGGGTCCGTTTACTATCCGTTGTATGTCTTGTCTGTCTTACTCCCAGCACGTATTCTAAGGCTAGGGACTTTCCGTCCAGTTGTCCCTGTAATCAGGATTCAGGAAATGTGAGACAAGTAGGCATGGGCCAGGGGTGAGGGTGGGAGCAGTGGTCACTATCCTCCCCACTGAGTGTGTGTGTACGTGACAGTTACAGATTAACAGGCCCTACCTAACTACTGTATCATGAGTCCTCTGGTGACCATGACAGACCACGTTTATAACCTGACGCAGATGGTGCAGGTGCTTGGGAGAAACTCAGTTCTTTTGAGTTACGACAAGGTTCTTCCATTCCTCAGGCCTCGTCCGCATTTAGAGCCCCAGATTAAGCTTCCTGAACTCTTACTAGAGACTGGAGGAAGTTTCTTTCCTTTAAGGAAAATTGTAAACTTTATTTCCGTTTGCGCCCCTTGTCCTCCAGTCAGAGTCAAAGCGTGGGCATTGTCATTTCCCGATTACAGGGTGATCCCCAGGAGTGGGCATTCTCTTTACCAGCTGACGCCAGTTGTTTAGCATCAGTAGAGTTTTTTTTTCAGGCCCTGGGTACCCTGTATGATGAACCAGACAGGGCACTGGTAGCCGAGACTGCTCTAAAGGCACTGGTTCAGGGCGATCAACCTGCGGAGCAGTATTGCACCCAATTTAGAAGGTGGTGTATTCCCTCAGGGTGGAATGAACCAGCCCTTAAGAGTCAGTTCAGGTCAGGTCTGTCTGATAACCTAAAGGATCTTCTAGTGAGTTATCAGCTTCCTGAGACTCTAGAGGAGATGATGACCCTAGTTGCCCAACTTTAACGGGTTAGAGAGAGGACCACAGGAATGACAGTTCTCTTCTCAGGTGGTGGTCCAGCCTGAGGTCTGTCCCAGGAACAAAGCTGAGGTCTCTTCCGAAGAACCCATGCAGGTCAGCATGACCCAAGGGAATCTGCACCGCAGACGTGGAGTGTGTTTTTACTGCAGAGATCCTGACCATTGGATCAACCAGTGTCCTAAGAAGGTACTCTCCGTCAAATCTCCCAAGGCAAGGAAACCTAAAACCAGGTTACACACCCTGATATTACGAAATGTAAGCTTTTGGTACCCATAACGATATCCCTGGGTGTAAATATATGGGCCGGGTAAGGCCTTTATTGACTCTGGCTCAGTGGCCAGCTTTATTGATTGTGAGTACGCTATAAGACTGGGTATTCCAATTATTGTTCTACCTACGCCAATCCACGTCATGGCTATCGACGCCACTCCCCTGGTAGGTGGTACGGTGAGGTCGTGTACCTCAGAGATTTCTTTAATCGTGGGTGTGTGCCACTCTGAGAAATGTTCCCTCTTAGTCCTGGAGAACTTACCGGTCCGAGGTGGTACTAGGGTTGCCTCGGCTCCAATTACACAACCCCACTATAGATTGGTCCAGGGGGGAGTTGGTGAAATGGGGACATAAGTGCGACTCATGCTTGTCTGTGCTACAGGCTGGGGTCTCAGTAGAATCTGATACATTACCCGCAGTCATTAAGGAATATTCTGATGTGTTTTCATCTTCGACCCCGGAGGCTCTACCACCCCATAGACCTATGATTGCGCCATAGAATAGTAGAAGGTGCCAGGTTTCCTAAGGGGCGTATTTAGAATCTTTCTAAGCCTGAATGCAAGGCCATGGAGGATTATATTAAGGAAAGCCTCAATGAGGGGCACATTAGACCATCTGTCTCTCCAATGGGGGCGGGGTTTTTCTTTATTAAGAAGAAGGATGGTGGTCTTAGACCTTGTATAGATTACCGGAAATTAAATAAGATCACTATCTAGAATAGATACTCCTTGACGACATTTTCATATTTTCCCCTGATTTCAAATCTCATGTTTCATGTTAGACAAGTATTGGGGGTGTTGAGGGAGAATAAGTTATCGCTAATCAAGAGAATGTGTCTTTGGTTTACAGGAAGATACTATTTCTAGGTCATGTCCATGACTCCTCATGCCTTCAAAATGGATCCCTAGTAAGGTACTAGCAATTAAGAATGGATAAGACCTTCATCCTTAAAGGCCTTACAATGTTTCTTACGATTTGCCAATTTACTACCGTAAATTCATAAAGAATTTTTAAGTAATTGCTAAACTGTTGACCGACCTCACTAAGAAAGGGGCGGATTTGGAGATTGCCTACTATGGCCATTACTTCATTTGAAACCCTAAAGAAGGCATTCAGTAGCGCTCCCATTCTGAAATAGCCAGTTACTGTTGTCACTGACCATAAGAACCTAATGTTTCTCGAGGTCTGCTACGAGGTTGAATCCCCATCAGGCCAGATGGGCACCATTTTTTTACTTGTTTTGATTTCTCCATTACTTTCAGGCCTGGAAGTAAAAACGTTGAAGGCTTACGCATAATCTCAGAGCTACCATGCATTTCAGCCTACAGATGGCACCACCTGAATCCATTCTACCAGCAAATATCTTCATTGCAGCCTTAACCCAGGATATCTCGGCTCTCATTAAGGCTGAACAACATCTGGCAACGGCATCTACCCCAACAGATAAGTTGTTTGTTCCCATACAGTTTTGTCTACAGCTGTTAGGTGAGTGTCATGATCTGCCTTTTGTGGACATCCTGGTATTGAGGGCACTAAGGAGCTGGTTTTTAGATCTTATTGGTGTCCCACTCTAACTAGGGATGTCAAGTCCTATGTGTCGGCCTGCGAGGTTTGTGCTAGGTCTAAGACACCTAGGACTCTCCCTGATGGTGACCTACGGCCCTTACCCATTCCAGTAGACCCTGGTCCCATATCGATGGACTTTATTACTGACCTGCCCCCTGCGGAGGGTAAGACTGTGGTTTGGGTAGTGGTCTATAGGTTTAACAAGATGGTTCATTTTATTCACCTTTCTAAACTCCCAAATGCCAAAACACTGGCGTCTATTTTTGTGAAAGAGATTGTACGGTTACATGGTATTCCAGAGAATATTGTATCTGACAGGGGTTTGCAGTTTGTGTCTAAGTTTTGGAGGGCTTTCTGTCAGAAATGCCAAATTTCATTGTCTTTTTTGTCCGCCTACCACCCTGAGAGTAATGGGCAGACTGAACGCTCCCTCATCAGTCTGTGGAACAATTCCTGAGGTCATATGTTGCTGATGACCAGCAATTATAGGCTAAATTTCTTCCGTTGGCCAAATTTTCTCTCTGAATAAACCATGTTAATTCTTCTGCTGGGGTCTCCCCTTTTTTTTTGTAACCATGGTTTCCATCCCCGTTTTCATTCTGGGTCATCTATCTCCTCCTCTAACCCCGAGGTGGATAAGGTCTCCTCTGAAGTATCCAGAAAGTCAAGGCCAATAGGAGACGTTCTAAGGGGGTGAACTTTCAGGTTGGAGATAAGGTGTGGTTGTCCGCCCAAGGTAGCTTCTAGAAAATATGCTGCTCATTTTATTGGACCGTATAAAATTACGAAAGTGATTAATCCGGTATCGTTTAGGTTGGAGCTGCCCGAGTCGTTCCACATTCACGATGTGTTTCATAAATCTCTACTTAAAAAATATTTTGAACCTGTTGTACCATTGAAAGCCGCGCCTCCGCCGGTTCTTGTTAATGATGCTGTAGAGTATGTGGTGTCTAAGATAGTGGATGTCATGAGAGTGCGTAATTCCTTACAGTACCTGATCCACTGGAAGGGCTATGGACCCGAGGAGAGATCTTGGGTACCTGCGTAGGGAGGTCCATGCTCCTAGACTGGTTAGAAAATTTCATTTAGAACATCCTGAGAAGCTGTCGTCTGAAGTCTTGGGTCCGGTGGCCCCGCATAAGAGGAGGGGTACTATCACAAGATGCCGATGAGGCGCTCGCTCTCACCAGCGCCGACGGCGTCCTGCCCCTGTGCAGGAGCGAGGCCGCGTGCAGCGTCCTCGTCTATTAGGTGATAGGGGGCGGGACGGACCGGCCGCACACGTCTCCTCAGCGCGGCCGGCGTCCTCAGTTCCCCCAGCAACCAGGGGAGGTCTCAGCACCAAGCTGGGCACTCGGTGCTCAGCTGTATTCAGCAGCATGGGTCATGTGACGCTGGCCCACATCACATGATCCCAGCTAGTCATTATTTAACAGGCAGCCTGCTGGCCACAGGTTGCCTGTTAATTAGGTTAATTTGCGATTCTGTTACCTGGCATACTTACCTGTTCCTGTGTTCCCTGATGATCCTCTGCCTGCTCCTCCTGTACTGTGCTGCTCTCCTGGTATTCCAACCCCGGCTTCCACCTAACGATTCTTTGCAGACTCCTGTGGTACTTTATTACTCTCCTGGTATTTGACCCTGGCTTCTCCTGACTATTCTCTGCTTACTCCATTTGAACTTTGTTGCTCTCTTGGTATTGACTCAGTCCATTCACTATCTGTTGTTTGTCTTGTCTGTCCTCCCAGCACGTATTCTAATCTAGGGACTGCCATCCAGTTGTCCCCTGTCATCAGGACTTGCAAGGCAAGTAGGCAGTGCCAGGGGTGAGGGTGGAGCGTAGTGGTCCACTATCCTCCCCCCTGAGTGTGTGTGTACGTGACCGTTACAGGTCTCTTCCTTTTTTTGCTTTTACTGACAAGCCTAATGCAGTTATCTGTTGCCTTTAATAGTGCCACTTTAAAGTAGTCCTATTTCTCCTGGACTCCATTGAAACTGTTCCAGTCGGACAGGGCTCGTATACCACTAATCTAATTTTAGAAAAGTCAGTTTTTCTAAAATCTAAAACTTTTGTTTTTGTGTGGTGTGACTCAGTCACTGTACTTATAGTAAACCACACTGACTGGTGATCACTAGATCCCAAGCTTTTCCCCTACAGTAATATCATATACCAAATTCCCATTTGTGAATACTAAATCTAAAATGGCCTCCTTCTGGGTTGGCTCCTCCACTACTTGCTGTAGAGATAATCCCAGTAGGGAATTTAGAATATCTGGGATATAATGTTAGAAAGTATATTATAAGTATATCACACCCCTCAGTATATCACACCTATCGATAGCACACCTATACCAGCCCTTCAAAGGACTTTTGTGGCCCAATTAGCTAGTGTTTGGTGTCCCTAACAGCCTGTCCCTGCTCCACAAAACAACCTCTCCCTACACTGGCAAAACACAGAATGTAAAATGGCTGCCACATCGGGTTCTTTTATAGGGTGTTGGTGTGTCCATGTGCTGAAACATCTCAATTGGCTGTCCTGTCCCACCTGATGGATGTGTCATGGGTCAAAGTTCGGCGCAATGCAAAAGAATATGTTGCCGGCGGACATCGTCATATGTTCACATGTTCGACGAATCGTGAACGTGCTAAGTTCGCCACGAAACGACTGCCGGGTGAACTGCAAGGCCATCTCTAATGAGAAGATGATACAGCCAAATGCTTCACTACTCCCATCAACTGCCACATGCATAACGGCAACCAATCCAGTACATCTACTGCTTTCTGGAGTGCCACAAAGAGGTCGGGAAATCACTCTTCTGCTGACATATGGGTGTCCCAAAGATGGCAGCACTGTGCACCATTTGTACTTACCCATGTCTGCTTTGATGCTACCCCACCACTCCTTTCTGACATGGAACACACACGTGAGCACCACCAGACACAGAGAGGCAGTTCTGTGACCAGATGTTTGAGGAACACACAGAATGATGTTGTGGCCATAGGTTGTGCACCTTTACTGTACATCTTATGGATATAGTATTCTTTGAGATACTTTTGTATGTAGAGTATCAATAATATTTGATTTATCAGAAGCTGTCTATTATATGAGACTAATTACAATTAGTGATATTTCATAAAACCATCACCTATCCGTACTTTAGAGCAATTACTCTCCCAACGACCCATCCTAAGATGATCCAGAAAAAATGATAATGTTGAACAGCTTGTTATGGTAAACATACCTTCATTTTATTGTTGACTATTTAATTATCCTGCTGACTAATCACAGCGCACTAGCACTTCAAAGAATTACAAACAGGAATATTGCATCATTTAATTTCTAAACAGTTTTATTTTGCCTATCAACATTTAAAAGCAGAAAATATAATTATAAAAATTACTAATGACAAGCCTTATTTTCATTAAAACAGTTGGCTAAAAATAAATCCTTTCATGTTCCAAGATGACTGCCAAGTTTAACCATCCCATCCCAGAACCTTAATTTGAGAGAAAAACCTCTCAATCATACAAAGGGAATTATTGCCGGAGATTAATACTGGTTGATGCTATGTATTGTTCTTGGTGTAGTCAAGAGGGAAATTAATTGAGATGTGCCTTGAATTACAGTACGCTTTACATAATGGCTCACATGTTTCCTGGTGGTCTTGCCAACAGGAATAGAACAAATGAGTCCAATAAGATGGATCATTTAAACCTCAGTAGTGAATCCATTGTTCTGTTTTGTTTAAAAAAAAATATATATATATATGCCTGGCTGGTTTGCTTTTTGTCTGTGCAGTTCTGTTTTCTTCCTGTGTACCCTAATCTCTCCCACTTCCTTCCTGAGTCATCAGCAGCTGGACCTGCCGAGGCCACAGGAATTGGCTTTTGGTAAAGTTGTAATGGTGCTATTAGTCAAATTCAAATCCTGGATTCCTGGCACGAATTATTATGGCATATCCACATCCATTACGTTCTCTCTATGGAAATAACCAGAAGGAATAGCTAGTGCTATGTGCCCTCCATTGTTTAATGACAATGGCAAACTGTTTAGGAAATAAAGACACTTTGATCTCATAGCCAAATAATTATATGAATTTGTACTAATTTGGATTAACATTTAAATGGCATTTCACACAAAATTCATATATATATATATATATATATATATATATATATATAATTTGTAGTAGATATTATTTATTCACAATCAATCCTAACATTTTCTAAATTATAATTTGAATACAAAAAAAAAGGCTTCTTTATATCATCAGGATGTGTGCTTCAGATAATTCTCATACTGATAAATGTCTGCATACAAGAGGAAGCCATTACAGCAAACAGAACAACAATACAGCTTACAGACTGATAATATCATGTAAGTAGCTTGTATGGCCAAGATATTCTGTTGAAGGAGAGGATGACATGACATTAGAAAGCAGAATAAATCACTCTTTAATATATGAAAGATAATTCCTTGGAACAAAAAACAGGACTTTTCTACCTAGACCAGAAGGTCTTTGAAATTATGTGTCTCCATGGGGTGGCATTGTGGATTTTGTAAGCCCTGCACATTTGCTAAGCCCAGACATTCATTCAAAATGATTTCTTAGCATAGACAAGTGTTTTTTTTTTTTTTTTTCCATTTTACTACTACTGAAGTAATTATTGGGTCTGAGCATAGTGGCTCAAATTAATCTGATCCTCCTCAACCTATGGTGTCGACATCTATCAAAAGCCTGGGGATTCAGTCCAATGCTTGACAGGCCTAAATCTGCTGACACCTTCGATTTGGAGAAAAATCATGACAATTACTGTTCTTACAGTATTTACTTAGTAAATGATAGGCACTAAGCCATACAGATGAGAAATTCAGTTGTAATAGAAAGGGAACAGATTGACAATGAAGTCATATTTGCTTTGAGCTTAGCAGATGTGAGTCTTTTTTGTAACAGCAAGCAATATAACATTATAATTTGTGCTGAAGCAGAATTAAGCTGTATAGCAAAACCCAGCGCCTACAGTTCCCCAATGGTTAGCTAAAGTTTTTCATATGCATATGGAAGAACTTTCGGCCTGGGAAACCAGGATAAATGCTCAAGGTATGGACCAGTTGGCTAAAATTCTGCACATCCAAAACATTTCTTGAGTCTATCTCTCTAACACAGCTTTGACTTGTGAAACCAGGTATCCTAATATCCCCCCAACTCTATCGCTTCTTTTACCAATAGATTGACTTGCAAAAGTTTTTATGTCTTTAACCCCATCTGAAGCTATAGACTCATTGGTGACTTATATATTTAGAGATATTCAATTATATGCATCCTGTATATACCAGTAGTCACACAGGTGGTATAATATTTGCAATGTTTAGTGTTGTATCTATATAATTGGGACTATTTGACCATTAAAGTCTATGGACATGGCATTTTCCTATCGTTAAAAGTACATCACAGACTGGTATGAATTTAGACTTCAACAATTAAGCAATAACCTATTAAGAACGCTTAATGTACGTAACAAAAACTTGATGCATATTTATCCAAAGGACTGTCCACTTCAGAAAAACATTTTACATACCCCTGTTCAGGATCATTATCTCTTAGCTACAGTGGAGCACAGTTGCAAAGTGCTTCTCTCACTTTGGAGGATCTATCTACTCCTGCATTACATAGGTATCCCACACATTTGAATGGATATTGTGTAATGCTCAATTTGCCCTGTGGAGGTGTGCAGAAAACTGAACACTTACTGCAAGATTTCTCCAAAGTTAAAAGTCACTTGCTGAGGGTCTTAGCCAGGGAACACATTTTTTTTATTTTTATCTGCTTATTGTCAAGATAACCTTAAATAAGTAGAGATTGAGCAAAGAGGAGGACCCCCTTTAAATATATGTATATTAAGAAAAGCAAAAAATGAAAGTTAGGAGACAGAGTTGTTAGCTATCTAAATAGGTGCAAACGAAATGAGCACTACACCACGTATAGTAGCATTTTAATATATGCTTTAGTGAAGTTTGTCCTCATAGAATAAATCTAGGTTTTGTTTGTGGGAAGAGGTTTGGTTGCTTACATATTATTTGTTGACTGTGAATAAGCATACCCTTGTCTAATTCAGTGACCCGCCAATACAGGATCGGGCACTGGAAAATAATTACAATACAGTCCATATACAAAGTGCGGGCATGGCCACCTATGAACCTGTGTAACCATGGTGTGTTATGATGCAAATGTCACTGAGACCTGGCTGATACTGTTTACTAGACTAGGATAGTGACAGAATGAGTCCTGGTAAGATGAGTGCTGTCTGATATGCATGTTGCGTAGAGGAGAGCAATATTAAAAACTGTGGCCTGCCGTTGTCTGCAAAGAAAAGAAGGGGCTTAGTCAGCACATCCCAAATCCCAATGCGCAGGTGCACGGCACCATGGCTGAAAGCACAAAAGCAAAAACAAACTGTACAATAGTGCCATACTCACTAAGAAAATATACTAGTGCTAATGCTATTGTCATTATATAAATGTATGATTATTGGCAAATACATTTGCACAAAATCATTTTTGCCTATCCGCCTAGGCAAGGCGATCTCTGTAGGACAGGAACCTATGCTAAATATTATCTCTTTTGGTGCCAGACTGGCCTCCATTAAATTCAGGGAATCCAGGCTCCACATACATGCTGAGCCCACTCTGCATTTTACCTCTCCTGGTGCCAAATAAACTCCAATGGATACAGGTACAGCAGACTTCAGCTTTATACTTTCACTAATTAAAATCAGCCAGTGGGACAGGTTACTTAGGAGTGGATGACCAATGGAGTCAACCACATCTCCAAATGTAAACTGCAAAGAAAAAAATGGAGGTTAGTCATCAAATCCCAATGTGCAAGTACACAACGCCATGGCTGAAAGCAAAAACAATGCAACAGCAGTCTGAAACACAAATGACAAAATATATACAATAGTGCCATATAGTGATGGACCAACATCAGCCGAGATGGTTTGCGAACGCGATCGTGGGCCCCATTCAATTTAATGGTAGGCGAACCTGAATAACCTTCAGCTCATATTTGCAGCCACCAAATACTTAGTAGAAGTGCACAAATACTCCCACAACATGGACAGTGACATACTAGAGGGGAATCAATGAAAAAATTCCAACAAAAAATATGTGTCTTAATCAGTGGACATTTTTATGCGTCTTAAAGGGAAATTCTCTGAAATGTGCCCTGTCGGAGCCTAGAAAATTTTATGGGTGTAAGGGCCTTAAAATTAGGCATTCACCTGACTTAAAAAAAATTCTGATTATGTGGCTCGAGGTACATTATGCGGTATGTTTAAAAGAACTAAAAATATAAAATTGGATTAAAACATTGCTAACGAAATCCCCCCTCTTGAAAAAAACCTTGATGATAATAGTTGAAATGCTATAACACGTAGTCGTCACTGGTGTTGAATTCCTCCAAGGCCGCAACAATTATTCATTCAACGTACAGAAAAGAACAAGTATGTGGCTGGAGGTAGATTACACGGTCATTGGATATCAATTTTACAGCAGGCCAGTGGACTACAGGACCCAAAAATTATGTATTCAGCGTACAGAAAAGAACAAGTAAGTATGTGACTGGAGGTAGATTACACGGTCATTGGATATCAATTTTTCAGTAGGCCAGTGACTACAGGCCCCCAAAATTATGCATTCAGTGTACAGAAAAGAACAAGTAAGTATGTGGCTGGAGGTAGATTACACTCTTATAGGATATCAATTTTACTGCAGGCCAGTGTATTACAGGCCCCAAAAATGATGAATTCACTGTACAGAAAAGATCAAGTCATTATGTGGCTGGAGGTCTATTTAACGGTCAATGGATATAAATTTTTCTGAAGGACAGTACAAATACAGGTCAAATACTGTACATATGTTTATAAGAACAAAAAATATAAAATTGGATTAAAAACATGGCTAACGAAATCCCCCGTCTTGAAAAAAACCAAAATGATAATAGTTGAAACACGTGGACATCACAGGTGTTGAATTCCTCCAAGGCCTAAAATATTAGGCATTCAAGGGACAGAAAAGGCCTTTTATGCCGCTGTATTTACCTAGGACAGGGACCATTATTTGTTCTGGGTGGTGGCTGATATTTGTGGGCTGTCATTAGTAGAGTTGAGCGGAACAACTGGATGTTCGGGTTCGGCGGGTTCGGCAGGTTCGGCCGAACTTGAAAAAAAAGTTCGGGTTCGGGACCCGAACTTGACCCCGAACCCGAACCCCATTGAAGTCAATGGGGACCCCGAACTTTTGGGGCACTAAAATGGCTCTAAAATAGTCCTGGAAAGGGCTAGAGGGCTGCAAAAGGCATCAAATGTGCTTAAGAGCATGGCAACTGTTCTGCAAACAAATGTGGATAGGGAAATGACTTAAAATAACATAAAATACAGAAAAATTAAAAATAACAATCTGGATCTAGGAGTAGGAGGTTGAGGAGGCGGTGGATGTGGCGGTGTAGGTTGACGTGGCGGTGTAGGTGGAAGCGGCGGTGAAGGAGGAATAGGTAGCCAACACTGATTTGTGTTATTTTTTATTTATTTATTGTGGTATCCCCCAAAATATTGGGACATATAACAAAATAAAACTAAGAATAAGTGCACTTGAGTACAAGAATGGATGGTTGAGGCTGGTAAAATGTCTATTCTGCACAAGGTACGGACATGTCCTGTGGGATCCATGCCTGGTTCATTTTACTAAACGTAAGCTTGTCCACATTGGCTGTTGCCTCACTGGCCTGTGATAATGCTCTCTGCCATGCTAAACACACGTCCACACTATACACTGGCTGCAGGGCAAGTCAGCACCTCCAAGGCTGACAAAAGCTTTTCCACATTTGGGCCATGCTAACCCTGCCTTCTCAGGTGCTGGCGGTGCCCCAGCTGCATTGGCGACCTCTTCCTCTCCTCTGCCTTCGCCTTGTGCTTCCACTGTGCCCCGCTGTCAGGTGGGAATGCTATCATCAGCGTGTGCTTGTATTCGCGCATCTTCCGATCAGTAACAGATGTTTTCACTAAATTTAGTCAGCAATGCACAGCAGGGGTTCATTCACGGCAAAATGGGGTTCATGTCACCCAGCAATAGAACAGAGGATTTTGAGAGATTTAGGCCCCTGTCAGCAATGCAGAGCAGGGGTTCATTCACGGCAAAAGGGGGTACATGTCACCCAGCAATACAACAGAAGATTTTGAGAGATTTAGGCCCCTATCACCCAGGCACAGCAGGGGTTCATTCACGGCAAAAGGGGGTTCATGTCACCCAGCAATAAAACAAAGGATTTTGAGAGATTTAGGCCCCTGTCACCCAGACACAGCAGGGGTTCATTCATGGCAAAAGGGGGTTCATGTCACCCAGCAATACAACTGAGGATTTTGAGAGATTTAGGCCACTGTCACCCAGGCACAGCAGGGGTTTGTATACGCCAAAAATAGTAAAATGTCACCCGACAATTGAAAATAAGAATTTCTCTCCAGTACCTCGTTCATTAGGAGGGTTATGGTCCTGAGGAGAGGATGTGGGTCCCAGTGGCGGGCATTAAGGCCACTCGTCTCATCAGGGCTTTCCATAGGTCCCATCCTGAGAAGGTGGGCTCTGAGTGTCCGGAGTCCACTCGTAGAGGGAGGGGTACTGTCACCGCCACCTCTCTGAGAAGCTCCGGCAGACGTTCTTCTGTACCTCTTGCATGATGTTCTTTGTTTTGGTTTCACTTTGTCATCTCTTTTCCTTCTCCCAGCTGTCACCTATTTACACTGATTGCCTCCCTTTATATTCCCTCCCATACTGCCTCACTTTGCGGTTTATACTGCTTCCTGGATTGTGTTCACTGCTAGAGGCTAAAACTGCTGGTTCCTCAGATAAGTCTTTTTCCTTTATTTGTGTTTCCGTGCTGGCTTGAATCTAGGTGACCCTGACTCCCTCCGTATTTAGTGCAGGGAGCCGGTGGTCATGTCCCCTCACTATTATAGGGTTTTCAGGTGTCACACAGTCTAGGTACGAGGGCATGCAATCCTCTATCATAAAGATCTTTGCATGGGCATAGCAGTCAGGGAGAGCTCTAGTTTTTTTTAGGGCTCACCCATATGTTCCTTAGTTTGGGATCAAGTCAGTCGGATGTTTATTTATAACTTCCAGTTTTCTGCAACACCATCCGTGACATCCGACAATTGAAAATACACATTTTTTTCAATTTAGGGCACTAAAATTGCTATTTTTTTAAATTAAAATGGCTCTAAAATAGACCTTGAAAAGGCTAGAGGGATGTAAAAGGCAGTACAATGTGCTTAAGAGCATGGCTACTGCTCTGCAAACAAATGTGGATAGGGAAATAACTTAAAATGAAATAAAATAACTAAAAATTACAAATTATTAACCTGCAACTCAGAGAAGGAGGTGGATATGGAGTCAGAGGTTCAGGAGGCGGTGAATGTGGTGTTGTAGGTGGACGCAGCAATGGAGGAGGAATAGGTAGCCAATAATGTTTTTTTTTTTTTTTTTGGTTAGGTAGCCCCCAAAATATTGGGACAAATAAAAAGAAATAAAACAAAGAATCATTGCACTTGACTTGAGTACAAGAATGTATGTTTGATGGTGGTATAAATGTCTATTCTGCACAAGGTACAGACAAGTCTTGTGGGATCCAAGCCTGGTTCATTTTAATGAACGCGAGCTTGTCCACGTTGGCTGTAGACAGGCGGCTGCGTCTGTCTGTAATGACGCCTCCTGCCGTGCTAAATACACGTTCAGAGAGTACACTGGCTGCAGGGCAGGCCAGCACCTCCAAGGCATACAGGGCAAGCTCTGGCCATGTGGACAATTTGGAGACCCAGATGTTGAATGGGGCAGAACCATCAGTCAGTACGTGAAGTCGTGTGCACAGGTACTGTTCCACCATGTTGTTCAAATGCTGCCTCCTGCTAACACGCTCCATATCAGCAGTTGGGGCCGGTTGTTGCGGCGAGGTGACAAAGCTTTTCCACATGTCGGCCATGCTAACCCTGCCTTCTGAGGTGCTGGAGCTGACACAGCTGCATTGGCAACCTCTTCCTCCTCCCCTGCCTTCGCCTTGTGCTTACACTTGTCCCCCGGCGTCAGTCGGGAATGCTCTCAAGAGCGCGTCTACCAGTGTGCGCCTGTAGTCGCGCATCTTCCGATAACGCTCCAGTGAGGGAATTAAGGACGGCACATTGTCTTTGTAACGGAGATCCAGCAGGGTGGCCACCCAGTAGTCTGCATGTTGTGCAGGCACTACAGCATGTAGTCGCTCATGTGTGCCAGGCTGCCCAGAGGTAAGGACAAGCTGTCCTCTGTGGGAGGCGTACATTCGTCTGCGTCGTCCGTATCCCCCCAGCCACGCACCAGTGATGGGCCTGAGCTGCGTTGGATGCCCCCCCGCTGTGAACATGCTTCATCCCCATCCTCCTCCTCATCCTCCTCCTCCTCGTCCTCCAGTAGTGGCCCTGGCTGGCCAAATTTATACCTGGCCTCTGCTGTTGCAAAAATCCTCTTTCTGAGCCACTTCTAAAAGACTGGCCTGAAAGTGTTAGAGATGACCCCTCTTCCTCCTCCTCGTCCTGGGCCACATCCTCTTCCATCATCGCCCTAAGTGTTTTCTCAAGGAGACATAGAAGTGGTATTGTAACGCTGATAATGGCGTCATC
The DNA here is from genome assembly GCF_905171765.1 of Bufo bufo. Lineage (NCBI taxonomy): Eukaryota > Metazoa > Chordata > Amphibia > Anura > Bufonidae > Bufo > Bufo bufo. Next base: position 151,190,432 of record NC_053392.1, on the reverse strand, counting down.
GCCACTGGCCATGTTGGTGAAGTACTCGAAACAGCGCAACAGGACACACAGGTCTTGCATGGAGGCCCAGTCATTGGTGGTGAAGTGGTGCTGTTCCGCAGTGCGACTCACCCGTGTGTGCTGCAGCTGAAACTCCACTATGGCCTGCTGCTGCTCGCACAGTCTCTCCAGCATGTGCAAGGTGGAGTTCCACCTAGTGGGCACGTCGCATATGAGGCGGTGGGCGGGAAGGCCAAAGTTATGCTGCAGCGCTGACAGGCGAGCAGCAGCAGGGTGAGAACGCCGAAAGCGCGCACAGACGGCCCGCACTTTATGCAGCAGCTCAGACATGTAGTTGTGAATGAATTTCTGCACCACCAAATTCAGCGCATGCGCCAGGCAAGGGATGTGCGTCAAACCTGCTAGTCCCAGAGCTGCAATGAGATTTTGCCCATTATCGCACACCACCAGGCCGGGCTTGCGCCCCACTGACAGCAACCACTCGTCGGTCTGTTGTTCTATACCCCGCCACAACTCCTGCTCAGTGTGGGGCCTGTCCCAAAAAACACATCAGTTTCAGAACGGCCTGCTGACGTTTACCCCTGGCTGTGCTGAAGTTGGTGGTGAAGGTCTGTCGCTGACCGGATGAGGAGGTGGAAGAAGAGGAGGAGGAAGCCGAGTAGGAAGAGGAGGAAACAGGAGGCAAAGAATGATGCCCTGCGATCCTTGGCGGCGGAAGGACGTGCGCCAAACAGCTCTTCCCCTGGGGCCCAGCCGCCACTACATTTACCCAGTGTGCAGTTAGGGAGATATAGCGTCCCTGGCCGTGCTTACTGGTCCACGTATCTGTGGTTAGGTGGACCTTGCCACAGATGGCGTTGCGGAGTGCACACTTGATTTTATCCGATACTTGGTTGTGCAGGGAGGGCACGGCTCTCCTGGAGAAGTAGTGGCGGCTAGGAACAACGTACTGTGGGACAGAAAGCGACATGAGCTGTTTGAAGCTGTCCGTCTCCACCAGCCTGAATGACAGCATTTCAAAGGCCAGCAGTTTAGAGATGCTGGCATTCAGGGCCAGGGATCGAGGGTGGCTAGGTGGGAATTTACGCTTTCTCTCAAAGGTTTGTGAGATGGAGAGCTGAACGCTTCCGTGTGACATGGTTGAGATGCTTGAAGACGGAGGTGGTGTTGTTGGTGGCACATCCTCTGTTTGCTGGGCGGCAGGTGCCAACGTTCCTCCAGAGGCGGAGGAAGAGGCCGAGGCAGCAGCAGAAGAGGGAGCAGGAGGGGCCTGAGCCCTTTCTTGGTTTTGAAGGTGCTTACTCCACTGCAGCCCGTGTCTCGCATGTAGATGCCAGGTCATGCAGGTTGTGCTAAGGTTCAGAACGTTAATGCCTCGCTTCAGGCTCTGATGGCACAGCGTGCAAACCACTCGGGTCTTGTTGTCTGCCCATTGTGTGAAAAAGTGCCATGCCAGGGAACTCCTTGAAGCTGCCTTTGGTGTGCTCGGTCCCTGGTGACGGTGGCCAGTAGCAGGCGAACTGTTTTGGCGACGGCTGCTCTGCTTTTTCACCCTGCTCCCGCTTTTGCTACGCTGTTGGCTCGGTCTCACCACTGCCTCTTCCTCCGAACTCTGAAAGTCAGTGGCACGACCTTCATTCCATGTGGGGTCTAGGACCTCATCGTCCCCTGCATCGTCTTCCATCCAGTCTTCCTCCCTGACCTCCTTTTCGGTCTGCACACTGCAGAAAGACGCAGCAGTTGGCACCTGTGTTTCGTCATCATCAGAGACGTGCTGAGGTGGTATTCCCATGTCCTCATCAGGAAACATAAGTGGTTGTGTGTCAGTGCATTCTATGTCTTCCACCCCTGGGGAAGGGCTAGGTGGATGCCCTTGGGAAACCCTGCCAGCAGAGTCTTCAAACAGCATAAGAGACTGCTGCATGACTTGAGGCTCAGACAGGTTCCCCGATATGCACGGGGTGATGTGACAGACTGATGGGCATGGGTTTCAGGCGCCACCTGTGCGCTTTCTGCAGAAGACTGGGTGGGAGATAATGTGAACGTGCTGGATCCACTGTCGGCCACCCAATTGACCAGCGCCTGTACTTGCTCAGGCCTAACCATCCTTAGAACGGCATTAGGCCCGACCAAATATCGCTGTAGATTCTGGCGGCTACTGGGACCTGAGGTAGTAGGTTCAGTAGGACGTGTAGCTGTGACAGAACGGCCACGTTCTCTCCCTGCACCAGAGGCTCCACCAACACCACCACCACGACCATGACCGCGTCACTTATTAGATGTTTGCCTCATAGTTAGCGCTTACAAAGCAAAGTAAAAAGTGGTTAAGTCTGTTAAAAAAAATTAACCACCAATAAAAACCCTGATGTAGGGTATTGCACAAAAAAATAATTTTTAAACTCTATATGACAGCGGTATTTGTGGCCTAAATGTGACACTCCCTTATGCACGTCTTATCCCAGATGTGCAGTATATCAAAAGCTTTTTTACCCCAGTAACCAAAAAGGCGTATTTCTGGCCTAAATGTGACACTGACTTATGCACGCGTAATCCCAGATGTGCAATATATTAGAGGCTTTTTTCACCCCAGTAACCAAAAAGACGTATTTCTGGCCTAAATGTGACAATCACTTATGCACGTGTAATCAGAGATGTGCAGTATATCAGAGGGTTTTTTCACCCTAACCAAAAAGCTGGATTTTTGTCCTAAATGTGATAGTGACTTATGCACGTGAAATCACAGGTGTGCAGTATATCAGAGGGTTTTTTTCACTCCAGTAAGAAAAAAGCTGTATTTCTGGCCTTAATGTGACAATCACTTATGCATGTGTATTCACAGATGTGCAGTATATCAGAGGTTTTTTTCACCCTAACCAAAAAGCTGTATTTCTGTCCTAAATGTGACAGTGACTTATTCACGTGTAATCACAGATGTGCAGTATATCAAAGGGTTTTTTCACCCTAACCAAAAAGCTGTATTTCTGTCCTAAATGTGACAGTCACTTATGCTTGTCTAATCCCAGATGTGCAGTATATTTGAGGGTTTTTTCACCCCAGTATGCCAAAGCTGTATTGCTGGACTTGCAGATAGCGTATGCTGGTGCACTATCGTTGCATAAAATGGCTGCCGATCAGGTATTGATATTGATGAAATGAAGAAAAAAAAGTTCGTTTTCAGCATTAGTTGGCTCAGGGCAGGCTTAAAAAAATTGTGCACTGCACCCACAAAACACTTTTTCTGTAGATCGCTGAGTACATAATCCAGTTCTTGATAAGATCGCTCCCTGATCTCTCCCTCACAGCAGCTGCAGCCTCTTTCTACACTAATCCGAGCAGAGTGATGGGCGCCGGTAAGTGACTCCAGCTTAAATAGAGGCTGGGTCACATGCTGCAGTTGGCCAATCACAGCCATACCAATAGTAGGCATGGCTGTGATGGCCTTTTGGGGCAAGTAGTATGACGCTTGTTGATTGGCAGCCATTAAAAAAGCGACATAAAAATCACCGAACCCGAACTTTTACGTAAATGTTCGGGTTCGGGTCCGTGTGCCGAAAAACCTAAAGTTCGGTACGAACCCGAACTTTACAGTTCGGGTTCGCTCAACTCTAGTCATGAAGAAATTCAATTAAACGTGGTCAACTTGTCACATGTGTTGAATTCCTCAGAAATCCATGCCTCATTCATTTTTAGAAATGTGAGGTAGTCCACACTGTCATGAGCTAGGCGAGTGCGCTTATCGGTCACAATCCCCCCTGCTGCGCTGAACGTCATTTTGGATAGGACACTGGACAAATTTTGCAAGCTCTGGCCACAGTTCAAGCCTGCAGACCCTGTAGGCCGTTAACCCGATGTAGTCACCTGTCGGTCTAGGCGTTCCCTGAGGCTGGATCCATATATCGGCTGTCGATGGGTTGGCCGCAAGAATTATCTCATATCCGAAGTGACCAGCAAATCTTCAAACTGCTCTCTTCTGGCATGCGCTGTTGCATTGGTATCCGCAACTGTTTCTCTGTGAGTGGAAATTCCTCTGCCAGCGCCCGCATAAGCAGAATGCAGCATTTCTAGAAGCAAAGCCTGGAAGTTCTGCATTCTGACAGCCTTCTGTGATGCTGGTAACATGTCTGCTATTTTGTATTTGTATTGGGGGTCTAAGTACGTTGCCACCAAGTACTGGTGCTTGCCCTTTATGCTTTTTATACGGGGGTCCCTCTTCAAACACTGGAGCATGAAGGCCCCCATTTTCACTAAACTGGAAGTGGTGGAGTGGCCTGGCTCCTGCTCATCATCCAGGATAATGTCATCCTCGGTCTCCTCCCCCCAGCCAAGGACAACACCAGGGATCCCAGAAAAGTTTAACCCCTTAAGGACGCAGGGCGTACCTGTACGCCCTATCTCCCGAGTCCTTAAGGACTCAGGGCTTACCGGTACGTCCTAACTTGAAATCGGTATTCCGGCGCCCCAGGGGTTAATTGGAACGGGATTTCGGCTGAAATCATTCAGCCGGCATCCCGTGACAATGCCAGGGGGGGTCATGTGACCCCCCCCTATCGGCGATCGCCGCAAACCGCAGGTCAATTCATACCTGCGGTTTGCTGCGCTTTTTGCAGTTTCTGATCAGAAACCTTAGTGTCCCTCAAACAGATTTTGCACCCCCCCCCCCCGCACCCCTGCATGATTTTTTGCCGGCGGGTGGTGCAGGGGGGAAAGTTGTGGGCGGTGGGGGCGGTGCGGGAGGTGGGCGGTGCGGCAGGCGGGATCGCGATCCCCCGCTCGCCTCCCCTTGAAAATTCGTTGGTGTTCAGTGGGTATACCAGGGTGCCAGCACATTGCTGGCACCCTGGTATAAACGGCTGACATCGGTGATGCGATGTCAGCCGTTTAACCCTTTCCATACAGCGGTCCGTAACGACCTGATCTATAAAACGGTCATGTTACTTTCCCCGCACGGTGAACGCCATAAAAATAAAAAAATAAAAACTATTAGGAAATTGAAATTTTGCCCACCTTACTCCCCCAAAAAGGTAATAAAAGTGATCAAAAAGGTTGCATGTACGCCAAAATAGTACCAATCAAACCGTCATCTCATCCCGCAAAAATAATACCCTACCCAAGATAATCGCCCAAAAACTGAAAAAACTATGGCTCTCAGATTATGGAAACACTAAAACATGATTTACAGTAGTTTACAGCCACATATGGGGTGTTTATGTAAACTACAGAATCAGGGCAATAAATAATGAGTTTTGTTTGGCTGTTAACCCTTGCTTTGTAACTGGAAAAAAAATATTAAAATGGAAAATCTGCCAAAAAAGTGAAATTTTGAAATTGTATCTCTATTTTCCATTAAATCTTGTGCAACACCTAAAGGGTTAACAAAGTTTGTAAAATCAGTTTTGAATACCTTGAGGGGTGTAGTTTCTTATATGGGGTCACTTTTATGGAGTTTCTACTCTAGGGGTGCATCAGGGGGGCTTCAAATGGGACATGGTGTCAAAAAACCAGTCCAGCAAAATCTGGCTTCCAAAAACCATACGGCGCACCTTTCCCTCTACGCCCTACTGTGTGCCCGTACAGTAGTTTACGGCCACATATGGGGTGTTTCTGTAAACGGCAGAGTCAGGGCAATAAAGATACAGTCTTGTTTGGCTGTTAACCCTTGCTTTGTTGGTGGAAAAAATGGGTTAAAATGGAAAATTAGGCAAAAAAATGAAATTCTCAAATTTTATCCCCATTTGCCAATAACTCTTGTGCAACACCTAAAGGGTTAATGAAGTTTGTAAAATCAGTTTTGAATACCTTGAGGGGTGTAGTTTATAGAATGGGGTCATTTTTGGGCGGTTTCTATTATGTAAGCCTCGCAAAGTGACTTCAGACCTGTAGTGGTCCCTAAAAATTGGGTTTTTGTAAATTTCTGAAAAATTTCAAGATTTGCTTCTAAACTTCTAAGCCTTGTAACATCCCCAAAAAATTAAATATCATTCCCAAAATGCTACAAACATGAAGTAGACATATGGGGAATGTAAAGTCATCACCATTTTGGGGGTATTACTATGTATTACAGTAGAGAAACTGAAACTTTGAAATTTGCTAATTTTTAAAAATTTTTGGTAAGTATGGTATTTTTTTATGGAAAAAATTTTTCTTTTTTGACCCAATTTTAGCAGTGTCATGAAGTACAATATGTGACGAAAAAACAATCTCAGAATGGCCTGGGTAAGTCAAAGCGTTTTAAAGTTATCAGCACTTAAAGTGACACTGGTCAGATTTGCAAAAAATGGCCAAGTCCTTAAGGTGAAATAGGGCTGAGTCCTTAAGGGGTTAAAGAATGCTCTTCTTGCTCCTCCTCTGCGCCGGCACCATCCTCCTCTAAATCCTCTTCAGACTCCTGTTGACTTGTCTCAGATGGAGTAGCCCCCCCTGGGAATTCATCCAGCATTGCGACTTCCACATCTTCCTGCTCCTCAACGGCTTGATCAATGACACGACGCAATGCACGCTCCAGAAAGAAGGAGTAAGGTACGATGTCACTGATGGCTCTCTGGCTGCGACTGACCAGTTTGGTGTTCTCATCAAATGGCTGCAGAAGTCTGCATGCATCGCTCATGGGCAGCCATTGGCGCAGTGAAGAAAAACAAAGCTTCCCATAACCTATCCTGCTGCAGAGTTCATACAGGTAGTCGTTAATGGCACGTTGCTGCTGGAGCAGCCTATCAAGCATAAACAAGGTGGAGTTCCAGTGCGTAGGGCAGTCACAAATCAGACGTCTGATGGGCAGGTAGTGTCGTCACTGAATGTCACCTAGGCGAGCCATGGCCGGGTAAGATCTTCTAAAATGACCAGAGATATTCCTGGCCTGCTGCAAGACGTCCTGGACCCTGGGGTATTTTGCAACGAATCGCTGCATGACTAAGTTCAGGATGTGTGCCATGCGTGTAATTTTGCCCTTTTTCAGCGTGCTCAGCAGATTGGCACCGTTGTCGCACACCACTTTATCAATTATGAAATTGAGTGGGGTTAGCCACTGATCGGCCTGTGACCGTAGAGTTGAAAGCAGTGCAGGACCGTTTTTTTTCCGGAAACATTGAAATGAACGGTTCCGTATACGGAACACAAAAACCGGCCCGTATATGGAACGCAAAAAACGTTTGTGTGAACGAGCCCTAAACTCTATAAAAGTTGCTGTCTGTGTTGTGTTGTACTTTTACACTTGCAGCAGGACAGATCTGACAGGCTGTTCACCCTGTCAGATCCGTCCTCCCGCTATGTCACCGGGCCGCCGGACTGTCGCTCCGTCCCCAATGACTATAATGGGGGCAAGGGCCGGAGCTACGGCGCAGCATGGCAGTGCACGGCGAGAGATCGCTGGACTAAAAGTACTACATGTCTGACTTTTTAGTCCGGCGATCTCTCCCCATGCACTGCCGTGCGGCGCCGTAGCTCCGCCCCCATTATAGTCAATGAGGACTGAGCAGCAGTCAATACGGAAACTGACTAACTGCAATTTGGATTAAATATAGGCCTCACACACTGTCTAGAAATAAGTGTAAAAAATATAACAAAGGGCGTACCCAAAACTTTCTTAACCTGGGGTGGGGCGTCAAACCTAGTGTGTAATAGGAAACCGGAAGAACAAAGGCTCTTTGCAAAGACTGATTAACATTCGGTCTGGCCTCTATAATATAGATTTTATCTTAGTGTTTTAATGGCTAGGTTTTCCACCTTTCTGATAATTTTTTTCATTAGTGCCCAGACTGATTCTATGGGGTTTAGGTCCGACGATCTAAAAAAAATTAAAATAATATTATGATGTGTATTATTAATAAAATAAATATAATTTATGATTGATTTGAATTAAAATCTGTGTAATTTGGTGATTTATCTTTACATGTACTGTACCAATAGGTGTTTTTAAAAGGCAAGAGGCTCACTGCCCAACCCTAGCAAAAGAAAGTACAACTACTGTATATGCAGTGTGCCCTTTGTTTGTACAGTGGTTTCCTTGGAGAACAATGAATGGAGAATGTGGGGGATGGGTGAGCTCATTGTACAGAACCTGGGTTAATCGGAATTCAATGCTATAGTCTTTGAATTCTGTCCCGTCAGTCTACAGTCTATTCTGTCTACTGCTTATACAGAGAGAGACATTTTAGGTTGACACAGAGGAGTCTAAAATGTATTTACCCAAATAAAATATATAAAAAAAAAAAATTAAAACTATAATTATAAAGTCCTGATTGTAAAATCCACACCAATTGTACTGATGTAACTTTGCATGTATGAGTCATCTTCGAATCTAAGGAGAATGCAAATTTTCATTGGTTCCACATGTCAGTTGTCAGCTACTGCACTGTCAATTATTGCCCCCTTCAACCACCCTGCATATCTTTTTATAGGGAAAAGAAAGATGCTTGCTGTCAGTGAATGAGCACAATCTACTTTACAGCCCAAGACTGAAATCAACCTCATTACAAGAGAGCTCTTACCCACTGCAACGAGCCCTGCACCAGTTTAAGGCCTCTTTCACACTTGCGTTGTCCAGATCCGTCGTGTACTCCATTTGCCGGAGGTGCACGCCGGATCCGTATCAACGCAAGTGAACTGAAAGCATTTGAAGACGGATCCGCCTTCAAAATGCGTTCAGTGTAACTATGGCAGCCAGGACGCTATTAAAGTCCTGGCTGCCATAGTAGTAGTGGGGAGCGGGGGAGCAGTATACTTACAGTCCGTGCGGCTCCCCGGGCGCTCCAGAATGACATCAGAGCGCCCCATGCGCATGGATGACGTGATCCATGCGACACGTCATCCCTGAGCGTGGGGCGCCCTGATGTCACTCTGAAGCGCCCGGGGAGCCGCACGGACGGTAAGTATACCGCTCCCCCGCTCCCCACTACACTTTACCATGGCTGCCAGGACTTTAGCGTCCTTGCAGCCATGGTAACCATTCAGAAAAAGCTAAACGTCGGATCCGGTAATGTGCCGAAACGACGTTTAGCTTAAGGCCGGATGCGGATTAATGCCTTTCAATGGGCATTAATTCCGGATCCGGCCTTGCGGCAAGTCTTCAGGATTTTTGCCTGGAGCAAAAAGCGCAGCATGCTGCGGTATTTTCTCCGGCCAAAAAACGTTCCGTTCCGGAACTGAAGGCATCCTGATGCATCCTGAACGGATTTCTCTCCATTCAGAATGCATTAGGATAAAACTGATCAGGATTCTTCTGGCATAGAGCCCCGACGACGGAACTCTATGCCGGAACACAACAACGCAAGTGTGAAAGAGCCCTTAGTGGGTTGTGAACAAGCAGTGTGTCCAATCCACTGACAGCAAGCAGAGATGTAAATAAACTGCAAGTACTGCAACATGTTGCCGTTTATTTTTAGTGTTTATTAAATATTACCCTGATAACCACATCCAGACAAATATATAAGTAGAATTTTGCTCTAAAGCCGGTAACACAGGTCAATTTATTTTTGGCATAATACCACTGATGCCAAAAATAGAAAAAATATTACCTGTCCGATTGTTGTCCGTTTTGCAGACAAGAATATGCAGTTATTGAAATCGCTGTCTGGGCAGTTACTCTAATTGCATAACGCACAGGGAAGCCTTACGTGTTTTTCATATAGACCATTAACGCGCCATGCAAAACACACAGCGGTCGTGTGCATGTAGCCTAAGACCCCTTTCACACGATCGTATGCCCTCCCAGACATAGGGTCCATGAGTATACCATATGTCCCGGAGCGTCATACAACGTGCGCACGGTTACCGATACTTATGTGTGGGCCGTATACTACAGTGTTACCATGTACCTACTGCTGTCTGCTCTGCTGTCTGTCCTGATCCAGATGAGTTTGACCCTGGACTAAAGTGGCCTTACAACACAATTATAAAATTACACCGTAATTTAACATTTAAAAAAACAAAAGCACGCATTATCACTAATAAAACAGGTATTTATTGCCTACAAAAACTTAAAAATGGCCTCTAGGGCAACTTTCTTAGTTGAGAAAATAGTTCTTCCATTTTTTTCTCACGGATATCTTGTTTTTTGTCCATTTCACGGATTTTCAAATTAACTTGATACTGCAGCTTTTTTAAATCAATCATATAAAGTCTGTGTTCGGCCTTCATTTCTTCTAAATGTTTGATGCACTTTTTTAATACTGGAAAAAAATAAAATAATGCAGTTCAGGTTAATTCCAAGACAATTATCGCATTGTGTGCAGTATGTGTTTAAACACTACAGATTAAGGGTCCATTCACACGTTCGTTTTTACTTTCCTGATCTGTTCCGTTTTTTCTGGAACAGATCTGGACCAGATCTGGACCCATTCATTTTCAATGGGTCCTGGAAAAAAACGGACAGCACAATGTGTGCTGTCCATTTCCGTTGTTCCGTTTCGCATGTCTGTTTAAATATAAAACATGTCCTATTCTCTTCCTGAAAAATCGGATCCTGGTACAATACAAAGTCAATGGATCCGCAAAAAACGGATGACATACGGATGTCATTCCGTATGTCATCCGTTTTATACGGAATCCGTTCCTGTAAATGACATTTTAATTTTTTTTTTTTTTTTTTAAAGAAATCCAAACAACTTTATTTGCTTATTGAAATTTATACATGTTTCCGTTTTTTGCGGATCCGCAAAAAATGGATGACATACGGATGACATACGGAAACATTTTCAGGAACAACGGATCCGCAAAAAAACGGACAGAAAATCGGATTATAGAAAAATACTGACGTGTGAATGTAGCCTAAGGGTCCATTCACACGTCCGTTGTTTCTTTCCTGATCTGTTCCGTTCTTTGCGGAACAGATCTGGACCAGTTCTGTACCCATTCATTTTCAACGGGTCCTGAAAAAAAATCAGACATTGAGCTGTCTGATTTTTTTCAGGACCCATTGAAAATGAATGGGTACAGAACTGGTCCAGATCTGTTCTGCAAAAAACGGAACAGATCAGGAAAGAAACAACAGACGTGTGAATGGACCTTTAGGCCTCTTTCACACTACCGTTTTTTTTTTTTTTCGTTTTGCGGGCCGTTTTTTGCGTTCCGTATACGGAACCATTCATTTCAATGGTTCCGCAAAAAAAATGGAATGTACTCCGTATGCATTCCGTTTCCGTATTTCCGTTTTTCCGTTCCGTTGAAAGATAGAACATGTCCTATTATTGCCCGCAAATCACATTCCGTGGCTCCATTCATGTCAATGGGTCCGCAAAAAAAAGGAACACATACGGAAATGCATCCGTATGTCTTCCGTATCCGTTCCGTTTTTGCGGAACCATCTATTGAAAATGTTATGCCCAGCCCAATTTTTTCTATGTAATTACTGTATACTGTATATTTCATACGGAAAAACGGAACGGAAAAACGGAACAGAAACGAAAACACAACGTAAACAAAAAACAGAACAAGGGATCCGTTAAAAAACGGCCCGCAAAACACTGAAATAGCTATACGGTAGTGTGAAAGAGGCCTAACATCTAAATTCAGTAACTCTAGATCTTTACGTTAATTAAAAATTGGTTTGCTTAGTGATAGTTCGGATAGAGTATAATGTTATTTATTTGCTTAGTTAATAGTTTTTCGCTATTTTGCAGACTAGGTTTTCCCTAGTTTTAATTTTTCTATTTCACTAGTTTTTGTTGTCCACGCATTGTTGCCTCTTTTAACCATTTCACGGCCGGCTATTAAGAGTAGGCCTCAGTGGGAGGTGACTTCACGCAGAGGGACAGTGTATTACGGACCAACAGATACCCTGCCCCCAGGCATAAACTTTTGTGATCTGGGGTGCAAATACTGCTTAGCTAAACAGGCAGCCATGTTAACTAAGGGCTGCTAATTTGTCGGATTACGTACACATGTGCATTGCAGCGCCGGAGAAGCAGGGTGGTGGGGGGATCGTGGGATGCTTGGGAATATGTTATGTATACCGAATTATAGGAATGTGTGCACATATTTACCCTCCTGGTGGGGGGTGTAGACCACCTGGCTCTCCTCCTCTTCTGCAGCTGGGGGGTCTGAATCCTGGGTTTGGGAGGGTCCGGCTTCCTCCGCCTCAACCGCCACTGTTACAGCAACATTATGGGAAGGTCCAGGCTGCTCTGGATCCGCCTGCTCCTCCACTAACTCCTCCTCTTTCTCCATGGAGTCCTCTGGCTCCTCCACCACCTCCTCCTCTTCCTCCATAGAGTCATCTGGCTCTTCCTCAACCACCTGTTTAGGTTTGCGAATTTTTACTTTTGGAACGGCTTGACCTGTAATTACACATTTTTAAGAATTAAGTTAAACTAATCAGATATCATAACAAAGTTAAAGATCCAGAAATTGCTATATGGAGGGATCTGCATGGGATTCTGAATATCCCAACGGTGGATCTGCCTCATTTTGGGTTGAAATAACATGCCAAAACCAGTGTTACAGATAGGTAAAACACAACTACGTTACAAGGTAGGATGAGGTAGAGATTTATGAGGTTACCGTACATGTCACACCAGGTATTAGGTAATCATTTTGATGTAGTACAGTTTACACACATGCTTTATGAGACGTGTTATGTAAAATAAATTCAAAAAAATGTGTAAAGCTATTTTACTTTTTTTTTTGCAAGATAGCGCAATGAGTTAAGACATTTCAGTTAAGAGGTTGTGTTAACTCTGCTACATCTGTACTGATTATCTTAGCAGCAGAACTGAATATATACATTACAGAGTGTTATAGAGATAGATACAAAAGTCATGTAAGCATACTATGCAATCATTGTACCTGGGCATAATGTGTTGCTCATATTTGCGATTCTTGAGGGATGGTGTCTTTTAAGGTCGCACCACTTCTTTTGAAGTGCCCTCTTACTGTGACTCAGTTGAAATGTTTGCCACAGCTCATAACGGAGTGCCCTCACTATGGCATTTTATAATCACAATGATTGACTAATCAATTGTTACAACACGGTCCTCAACTAAACAGCAAAAATGTCCATCTTCATGGATTTAACTATTGCCATTTTACATATATGCCAAAGAGTCCGTTTCTGTATTGTTCAAACTCTGCTTGCTGTGACCAGTGAGAAGCAAATCAGCACTGATATCTAGGCCGTGTGTGAGGCCTATATTTAATCCAAATAGCAGTTAGTCAGTTTCTGTATTGTTCATACTCTGCTTGCTGTGACCAGTGAAAACGGGAAAAAAAACTGAACACATACGGAAACGCATCCGTATGTCTTCCGTATCTGTTCTGTTTTTGCAGAACCATCTATTGAAAATCTTATGCCCAGCCCAATTTTTTCTATGTAATTACTGTATACTGTATATGCCATACGGAAAAACGGAACGGAAAAATGGAAACACCCCCACATTCTCCATTCATTGTTCTCCAAGGAAACCACTGTACAAACAAAGGGCACACTGCATATACAGTAGTTGTACTTTCTTTTGCTAGGGTTGGGCAGTGAGCCTCTTGCCTTTTAAAAACACCTATTGGTACAGTACATGTAAAGATAAATCACCAAATTACACAGATTTTAATTCAAATCAATCATAAATTATATTTATTTTATGAATAATACACATCATAATATTATTTTAATTTTTTTTAGATCGTCGGACCTAAACCCCATAGAATAAGTCTGGGCACTAATGAAAAAAATTATCAGAAAGGTGGAAAACCTAGCCATTAAAACACTAAGATAAAATCTATATTATAGAGGCCAGACCGAATGTTAATCAGTCTTTGCAAAGAGCCTTTGTTCTTCCGGTTTCCTATTACACACTAGGTTTGACGCCCCACCCCAGGTTAAGAAAGTTTTGGGTACGCCCTTTGTTATATTTTTTACACTTATTTCTAGGCCGTGTGTGAGGCCTATATTTAACTAAAATAGCAGTTAGTCAGTTTCTGTATTATTCAAACTCTGCTTGCTGTGACCAGTGAGAAGCAAATCAGCACTGATATCTAGGCCATGTGTGAGGCCTATATTTAATCCAAATAGCAGCTTCGGCCCCGCCCCAATTATAGTCATTGGGGACGGAGCGGCAGTCCGGCGGCACGGTGATATAGCGGAAGGACGCATCCGACAGGGTGAACAGCCTGTCTGATCCGTCCTGCCGCAAGTGTAAAAGTACAACACAAAACAGACAGCAGCTTTTATAGCGTTTAGGGCTCGTTCACACGAAAGTTTTTTGCGTTCCGTATATAGTCTGTATACGGAACCATTCATTTCAATGTTTCCGCAAAAAAACGGAATGTGTTCCGTATGCATTTCGTTTCAGTATTTCCGTTTTTCTGTTCCATTGCAAGATAGAACATGTCCTATTATTGCCCGCAAATCACGTTCCGTGGCTCCATTCAAGTCAATGGGTCCGAAAAAAAAAACTGAACACATACGGAAACGCATCCGTATGTCTTCTGTATCTGTTCCGTTTTTGCAGAACCATCTATTGAAAATCTTATGCCCAGCCCAATTTTTTCTATGTAATTACTGTATACTGTATATGCCATACGGAAAAACGGAACGGAAAAATGGAAACGAAACAGAAACACTACTGAAACAAAAAAATGAAAAAACGGATCCGCGAAAAACAGCCCGCAAAACACTGAAAAAGACATTCGGTCATGTGAACGAGCCCTTATTGTAGTGTGACCTACGCAGGATCAGTACACCCTGTGGCGGTAGATAATATAAGGGATAATGTAATGTATTGTTGAGTGCAAATATTCAAATAGTATATCTACTTTTAACTGTCACACAAACAGTGCTGTTCATATTGGGAAAAAGTTAAAATTTGTATAGATATAGCTAATAATCGCGCACACAAACTTTTGTAAACACTACAAAAAGTACAAAATTGTTCTTTCAAGCATGCAATATGTTAAAAAAATATAGGGCTTAAATGCAATGTTACTTACTGTTATCAGGATTTCTTCTTCTTCGGGTTTGAAGGAATTATGCACCATTTTTTCGTATCCCTGATGAGATTCTTCAATGGCCAACTTCAAAAGAAAACCCTTATACTCTCGCGCACTTACATACACAATCATGTGATCGGGTACTGAATGCAATCATATGCCTCCCGATTTTCAAATGAAAAACGCGAATTCAATCTTAACATTGGATTTGGACTAAGAAAGACGATGACGAATATTCTAAAAAACAAATACATAGTACGATATCAAATATATCCGTATTTTAGAATATTCGTCTTAGTTATTTGCCGTCGACACAGTACGCCCCGACAAGCGTCCTGGCCGTCGCCATGGGAATGTCGGGTGGTTAGATTATACCGTCGGATATGAGTTTTCAGTATTTTACTCAGATCCGATGGTGCTAAAAAGACGAATATTATACAATATGAATATATTTGCTGTAGTACTATTCATGAATAGTGTAAAAAACGCTTAACATCGCTAGCGCTCCCAAGCGTCTAAATTGACCATTGAGAAAATTCAGGGTGCAATGTTGGTTTGTGAACACCAGATGGTGTTATAATTTTACATAAAGAGTAAAATTATAAATCAGTAACGATTCTCATTACTGATTTATAATTTCCTCTTTATGTTGGATAGTTTATGTTATGCGACAAATAGGCAATTACATATGCGCGTGAATCGCGTCTCATAAGGGCTGTATACTAATGCTGACTGTAGTTCCATGCGCCATCTGGTGTTCACAAACCAACATTGCACCCTGAATTTTCTCAATGGTCTATTTAGACGCTTTGGGTTTACGATTTAAATTAGATATCGCTATGCGCTCACGCGATTCCAGTGGGAGCGCTAGCGATGTTGTATCTGTACTTTCCCTGCCCGTGTTTGCTAGACCACATGTCTGTGGTCAGATGTATCTTGGCACCGACACTGTGTGCCAGAGATACATTCACTTGCCTCTGAACGTGGCCATATAGCTCCGGGATGCCCTACTGGGAGAAATATTTACTTCTGGGGAGCTTCCATTGCGGTGTGCCAATGGCCACTAATTTCAGTTTATATGGCAGTAGTTGGCGGGCTAGCAGTTCGACAAGAAAGCGGTCAGCCGTTGAGCAAGAGGGTTATCCGGCGTCATCATCTTTTTATGCTCGAAAATTTGGGCCACGGAAGCCTGCTTTTGGCCAGATGAACGAGACAATGGCATGGTTGAAGGTGGAGTGGAGGATAAATTGGAGGACAGAGAGAAGGAGAAGAGGCAGGACGTGTAGAGCCGGGAGTGTGGCTTTGTGGGTTCTAACGATTTTGCTCCCACTGGGCTCGGTGATGGGAGGCCAGGTGCCTTCTTAAGGCGGAAGTCCTTAGGTGAGTGTTGGGCTTACCACGACTTATGCATTGACAGCACAGGCTACACCATTGTCCGCAGTGGACACGTTAAAAAAGGACAACACTGCGGAGCCATGTGCCGGCGTCCTGGGAGCGCCAGATGTGACCGTGCATGGTGGATGGCTCGTTCCAGATACATTAGCTGTCTGCTTTTTGCCTCCTGTGCACTTTAAGTTCTGCCTGCTTCTCCTCCTTCTCCTCCCTATCTATTGCTCCGTCTCTCCCTCTGAACTCCTCTCCTCTTCCTCTCTTGTGGCCACCACGTGACGTCCATCGACGCGTCATCATCGTCACCTTCACCACCACTGACATTAGAGATCTTGGAGTAGGCAGCAACAGCGGGGACCATCCTCCTGGCTGATCTGGGTACTGTCGTCAGACCTGCTGGCTGGCAAACGTTGATACCTCCTCTTCCTGATCCGATGCCGAGAATGGCTGTGCATCAGTAAGGTCTTGGAATGGATGGAAAAATAATTCCTCTGACTCGAGCGGAGGGGATATGGTGGTGGTGGTGTCTTTGGATGTGCACACAGCAGAGAGTGAGGAGGGTGCAGAAGGAGAGAATGAGGAGGTTGCAAAAGTGGAAGGCTGAGTGAGCCAATTAATCAAGACTGGTGCGTCCTTTGACATAATCGCAAGCACCTTTTGCAACTTCCCACATAGGCTCCGGCCTGGTGCACCTGACCTACCCCTACCAACCCTGCGGAATGGCCTGCCTATTCCTCTGCCTGTCATTTTTAAAATGACCCTGTGACAGTCCCTATAGAAGAGTAGTATGTGTGAAAGAAGGTATATAAAACCCCTGCTTCAATCAGTTTTTTGGGGGGCAACTGGTATATCACACCAGTTAAAATTATTTGTTCTAAAAGCGTTTGTCACTCTGTGTAGTTGAGGTAACACAGCAAAACAGCAAACAAATGCTGTACTACCTAATTGCACTACAGTATACAGAAAGTATATTATTGGTATATAACACCCCTGCTTCAATTATTTTTTGGGGGAGCAACTGGTATATCACACCAGTAGAAATTATTTGTTCCAAAAGCATTTGCCACTCTGTGTAGCTGCTGTAACGCAGCAAAACCGCAAACAAATGATGCACTACCTAAAAGCACTATATTGATAGTATATTATTGGTATATAACACCCCTGCTTCAATCAGTTTTTTTGTAGGGCAACAGGTATATCACACCAGTAGAAAGTATTTGTTCCAATAGTGTTTGTCACTCTGTGTACATGGAGTAACGCAGCAAAACTGCAAACAAATGCTGCACTACAAAAAATGCACTATATAGAAATTATATTATTTGTCTATAACACACATGCTTCAATCACTTTTTTTAGGGGGCAACAGGTATATCAAACCAGTAGAAATTATTTGTTCCAATAGCGTTTGTCACTCTGTGTAGCTGCGGTAATGCATCAAAACAGCAAACAAATGCTGCACTACCTAAATGCACTATATAGAAAATATGTTATTGGTATATAACACCCCTGCTTCAATCAGTTTTTTGGGGGGGCAACTGGTATATCACAAAATTAGAAATTATTTGTTCCAATAGCGTTTCTCACTCTGTGTAGCTGCGGTAATGCAGCAACACCGCAAACAAATGCTGTGCTACCTAATTGCACTACAGTATTTAGAAAGTATATTATTGGTATATATCACACCCCTGCTTCAATCAGTTTTTTGGGGGGGCAACTGGTATATCACACAAGTAGAAACCTATTTTTTTCCAATAGCGTTTGTCACTCTGTGTAGCTGCGGTAACACAGAAAAACCGCAAACAAATGCTGCACTACCCAAATGCACTATATAGAAAGTATATTATTTTTAAAAAAAAACCCTGCTTCAATCACTTTTTTTTTTTTTGGGAGAGGGGGCAATTGGTATATCACACCAGTTGAAATTATTTGTTACAATAGCGTTTATAGCTCTGTGTAGCTGCGGTAACGCAGCAAAATCGCAAACAAATGCTGCGCCACCCAAATGCAATATATAGAAAGTATATTATTTGTATATAACACCCCTGCTTCAATAACTTTTTTTGGGGGGGCAACAGGTATATCACACCAGTTGAAATTATTTTTTCCAATAGAGTTTGTCACTCTGTGTAGCTGCTGTAAAGTAGCAAAACTGCAAACAAATGCTGCACTACCTAAATGCACTATTAAGAAAATATATTATTGGTATATAACACCCCTGCTTCAAACAGTCTTTCTGGGGGGCAACAGGTATATCACACCAGTTGAAATTATTTTTTCCAATAGCGTTTGTCACTCTGTGTAGCTGCGGTAACGCAGCAACACCGCAAACAAATGCTGTGCTACCTAATTGCACTACAGTATTTAGAAAGTAAATTATTGGTATATAACACCCCTGCTTCAATCAGTTTTTTTGGGGGGGCAACTGGTATATCACACAAGTAGAAACCTATTTGTTCCAATAGCGTTTGTCACTATGTGTAGCTGCGGTAATGCAGCAAAACCGCAAACAATTGCTGCACTACCCAAATGCGCTATATGGAAAGTATATTATTTTTAAAAAAAAACCCTGCTTCAATCACTTTTTTTTTTTTTTGGGAGGGGGGCAATTGGTATATCACACCAGTTGAAATTATTTGTTACAATAGCGTTTATAGCTCTGTGTAGCTGCGGTAACACAGCAAAATCGCAAACAAATGCTGCACTACCCAAAGGCACTATATAGAAAGTATATTATTTGTATATAACACCCCTGCTTCAATCAGTCTTTTTGGGGAGGCAACTGGTATATCAAACCAGTAGAAATTATTTGTTCCAATAGCGTTTGTCACTCTGTGTAGCTGAGGTAACGCAGCAAAACCGCAAACAAATGCTTCACTACCTAATTGCACTACAGTATATAGAAAGTATATTATTGGTATATAACACCCCTGCTTCAATCAGTTTTTTGGGGGGGCAACTGGTATATCACACAAGTAGAAATTATTTGTTCCAATAGCGTTTCTCACTCTGTGAAGCTGAGATAATGCAGCAAAACCGCAAACAAATGCTGCGCTACATAATTGCACTACAGTATACTGAAAGTATATTATTGGTATATAACACCCCTGCTTCAATTCGTTTTTTTGTGGGGCAACTGGTATATCACACCAGTAGAAATTATTTGTTCCAAAACAGTTTGTCACTCTGTGTAGCTGCAGTAACGCAACAAAACCGCAAACAGATGCTACACTACCTAAATTCACTATATAGAAAGTATATTATTTGCATATAACATCCCTGCTTCAATCACTTTTTGGGGGGGCAATTGGTATATCAAACCAGTAGAAATTATTTGTTCCAATATCGTTTGTCACTCTGTGTAGCTGCGGTAATGCATCAAAACCGCAAACAAATGCTGCACTACCTAATTTCACTACAGTATTTGGAAAGTATATTATTTGTATATAACACCCCTGTTACAATTACTTTTTTGCTGGGCAACTGGTATATCACACTAGTAGAAATTATTTGCTCCAATGTCGTTTGTCACTATCTGTAGCTGCGGTAACGCAGCAAAACCGCAAACAAATGCTGCACTACACAAATGCACTGCACAGAAAGTATATTTTTGTCTATAACATCCCTGCTTCAATCACTTTTTTTTAGGGGGCAACAGGTATATCAAACCAGTAGAAATTATTTGTTCCAATAGCGTTTGTCACTTTGTGTAGCTGAGGTAATGCAGAAAAACCGAAAACAAATGCTGCACTACATAAATGCTCTATATAGAAAGTTTATTATTGGTATATAACACCCCTGCTTCAATCAGTTTTTTGAAGGGGCAACTGGTATATCACACCAGTAGAAATCATTTGTTTAAATATCAGTTGTCACTCTGTGTAGCTGAGATAATGCAGATTAACCGCCAACAAATGCTGCACTACCCAAATGCACTATATAGAAAGCATATTATTTGTATATAACACCCATGCTTCAATCACTCCTTTGGGGGGGGGGGGGCAACTGGTATATCACACCAGTTGATTTTTTTTTTCCAATAGCGTTTGTCACTTTGTGTAGCTGAGGTAACGCAGCAATGCCGCAAACAAATGCTGCAATACCTAATTACACTATAGTATATAGAAAGTATATTAATGGTATATAACACCCCTGCTTCAATCAGTTTTTTTGGTGGGCAAATTGTTGTATCGCACTAGTAGAAATTATTTGTTCCAATAGCGTTTGTCACTATGTGTAGCTGCGGTAACGCAGCAAAACCGCAAACAAATGCTGCACTACCCAAATGCACTATATAGAAAGTATATTATTTGTATATAACACCCCTGCTTCAATCACTTTTTTTTGGGGGGGGGGCAATTGGTTTATCACACCAGAAGAAATTATTTGTTCCAATATCGTTTGTTACTCTGGGTAGCTGCGGTAACGCAGCAAAACCGCAAACAAATGCTGCAATACCTAAATGCACTAATAAGAAAATATATTACTGGTATATAACACCACTGCTTCAATTAGTCTTTTTGGGGGGCAACTGGTACATCACACAAGTAGAAATAATTTGTTCCAATAGCGTTTGTCACTGTCAAGTTGAGATAACGGAGCAAAACTGCAAACAAATGCTGCGCTACATAATTGCACTACAGTATATAGAAAGTATATTATTGGTATATAACACCCCTGCTTCAATTAGTTTTTTTGCGGGGCAACTGGTATATCACACCAGTAGAAATTATTTGTTCCAAAACCGTTTGTCACTCTGTGTAGCTGCGGTAATGCAGCAAAACCGCAAACAAATGCTGCAATACCTAAATGCACTAATAAGAAAATATATTACTGGTATATAACACCACTGCTTCAATTAGTCTTTTTGGGGGGCAACTGGTACATCACACAAGTAGAAATAATTTGTTCCAATAGCGTTTGTCACTCTGTCAAGTTGAGATAACGGAGCAAAACTGCAAACAAATGCTGCGCTACATAATTGCACTACAGTATATAGAAAGTATATTATTGGTATATAACACCCCTGCTTCAATTAGTTTTTTTGCGGGGCAATTGGTATATCAAACCAGTAGAAATTATTTGTTCCAAAACCGTTTGTCACTCTGTGTAGCTGCGGTAATGCAGCAAAACCGCAAACAAATGCTGCACTACCTAAATGCACTATATAGAAAGTATATTATTTACATATAGCACTCTTCCTTCAATCACTTTTTTAGGTGGGCAACTGATATATCAAACCAGTAGAAATTATTTGTTCCAATATCGTTTATCACTCTGTGTAGCTGCGATAATGCAGCAAAACCGCAAACGAATTATGCACTACCTAAATGCACTATATAAAAAGTATATTATTTGCATATAACACCCCTGCTTCAATCACTTTTTTGGGTGAACAACTGGTATATCAAACCAGTAGAAATTATTTGCTCCAATGTCGTTTGTCACTATCTGTAGCTGCGGTAACGCAGCAAAACCACAAACAAATGCTGCACTACCCAAATGCTCTATATAGAAAGCATATTTTTTGTATATAACACCCCTGCTTCAATCACTTCTTTGGGGGGGGGCAACTGGTATTTCACAGCAGTTGATTTTTTCTTTCCAATAGCGTTTGTCACTCTGTGTAGCTGAAGTAACGCTTCAATTCCGCAAACAAATGCTGCACTACCTAATTGCACTATAGTATATAGAAAGTGTATTAATGATATATAACACCCTTGCACCCTAGTTGTTTTGGGAGGCAACTGGTGTATCACACCAGTAGAAATTATTTGTTCCAATAGCGTTTGTCACTCTGTGTAGTTGCAACAAAACCGCAAACAATGCTGCACTACCTAAATGCACTATATAGAAAGTATATTATTTGTATATAACACCCCTGCTTCAATCACATTTTTTGGGGGGCAACTGGTATATCACACCAGTAGAAATTATTTGTTCCAATATCGTTTGTCACTCTGTGTAGCTGCGGTAACGCAGCAAAACCACAAACAAATGCTGCACTACCTAAATGCACTATATAAAAAGTATATTTGTATATAACACCCCTGCTTCAATCATTTTTTTTGGGGGGTAACTGGAAGATCACACCAGTTCAAATTATTTGTTCCAATAGCGTTTGTCACTCTGTGTAGCTGCGGTATTGCAGCAATACCGCAAACAAATGCTGCACTACCCAAATGCTCTATATAGAAAGTATATTATTCAAATATAACACCCCGGTTTCAATACCCTTTTTTGGGGGGGCAACTGATATATCACACTAGTAGAAATTATTTCTCCCATTGTCGTTTGTCACTATCTGTAGCTGCGGAAATGCAGCAAAACCGCAAACAAATGCTGCACTACACAAATGCACTATATAGAAAGTATATATTTTTTTCTATAACACCCCTGCCGCAATCACTTTTTATTAGGGGGCAACAGGTATATCAAACCAGTAGAAATTATTTGTTCCAATTACGTTTGTCACTTTGTGTAGCTGAGGTAATGCAAAAAAAAACAAAAAAAAATGCTGCACTTCCTAAATGCTCTAAATAGAAAGTTTATTATTGTTATATAACACCCCTACTTCAATCACTTCTATAGGGGGGCAACTGGTATATCACACCAGTTGATTTTTTTTTTCCAATAGTGTTTGTCACTCTGTGTAGTTTCGGTAACGCAGCAAAACCGCAAGTATATGCTGCACTACGTAAATGCACTATATAGAAAGTATATTATTTGTATATAACACCGCTGCTACAATCATTTTTCTTTGGGGGCAATTGCTATACCACACCAGTAGATAATATTTTTTCTAATAGCGTTTGTCACTTTGTGTAGCTGCGTTAACGCAGCAAGACCGAAAACAAATGCTGCACTACCTAAATGGACTATATAGAAAGTATATTATTGGTATATAACACCCCTGCTACAATCCGTTTTTTTGGGTAGCAACTGGTATATCACAGCAGAAGAAATTTATTTTTCCAATAGCATTCGTCATTCTGTGTAGCTGCAGTAACGCAGCAAAACAGCAAACAAATGCTGCACTACCTGAATACACTATATAGAAAGTATATTATTTGTATGTAACACCCCTGCTTCAATCACTTTTTTTGGGGGGGCAACTGGTATATCACACCAGTTGAAATTATTTGTTCCAATATCGTTTGTCACTATTTGTAGCTGCGGTAACGCAACAAAACCGCAAACAAATGCTGCACTACCTAAATGCACTATATAGAAAGTATTTTATTTGTATATAACACCCCTGATTCAGTCACTTTTTTGGGGGGGCAACTGGTATATCACACAAGTTGAAATTATTTGTTCCAATATCGTTTGTCACTCTGTGTAGATGCGGTAACGCAGCAAAACCACAAACAAATGCTGCACTTCACAAATGTACTATACAGAAAGTATATTTTTTGTCTATAACACCCCTGCCTCAATCACTTTTTTTTAGTGGGCAACAGGTATATCAAACCATCAAACCCCGAACCCGAACCCCATTGAAGTCAATAGGGACTTGAACTTTTGGGCACTAAAATGGCTCTAAAATAGTCCTGGAAAGGGCTAGAGGGCTGTAAAAGGCATCAACATGTGCTTAAGAGCATGGCAACTGTTCTGCAAACAAATGTGGATAGGGAAATGACTTAAAATAACATAAAATACCGAAAAATTTTAAATAACAATCTGGATCTAGGAGTCGGAGGTTGAGGAGGCGGTGGATGGGTGGATGTGGCGGTGTAGGTTGACGTGGCAGTGTAGGTGGAAGCGGCGGTGAAGGAGGAATAGGTAGCCAACATTGATTTGTGTTATTTTTTATTTTTAAATTGGGGTATCCCCTAAAATATAGGGACATATAACAAAATAAAACTAAGAATAAGTGCACTTGAGTACAAGAATGGATGGTTGAGGCTGGTATAAATGTCTATTCTGCACAAGGTACGGACAAGTCCTGTGGGATCCATGCCTGGTTCATTTTAATAAACGTAAGCTTGTCCACATTGGCTGCGGCCTGTGATAATGCTCTCTGCCATACTAAACACACGTTCACCCTATACACTGGCTGCAATGCAGGTCAGCACCTCCAAGGCTGACAAAGCTTTTCCACATTTTGGCCATGCTAACCCTGCCTTCTCAGGTGCTGGTGGTGCCCCAGCTGCGTTGGCAACCTCTTCCTCCTCCTCTGCCTTCGCCTTGTGCTTCCACTGTGCCCCTGCTGTCAGGTGGGAATGCTATCATCAGCGTACGCTTGTAGTCGTGCATCTTCTGATCAGTAACAGATGTTTTCACTAAATTTAGTTCCCTGTCAGCAATGCAGAGCAGGGGTTCATTCACGGCAAAATGGGGTTCATGTCACCCAGCAATACAACTGAGGATTTTGAGAGATTTAGGCCCATGTCAGCAATGCAGAGCAAGGGTTCATTAACGGCAAAAGGGGGTTCATGTCACCCAGCAATACAACAGAGGATTTTGAGAGATTTAGGCCCCTGTCACCCAGGCACAGCAGGGGT
Organism: Bufo bufo; assembly: GCF_905171765.1. Lineage (NCBI taxonomy): Eukaryota > Metazoa > Chordata > Amphibia > Anura > Bufonidae > Bufo > Bufo bufo. The sequence continues at coordinate 151,165,626 of NC_053392.1, read as the reverse complement.
TCATTTACGTCAAAAGGGGGTTAATGTCACCCAGCAATACAAAAGAGGATTTTGAGAGATTTAGGCCCCTGTCAGCAATGTAAAAATTTAAACCAAAAAACAGTGTAGGTGTCATGACCGGCGTGCCGATCACATACGTGACGCAAGGGGAGGGAAAAGGGAAGGCCCTGTCCAAGGGAGAGGGAAAGGTGGTGACCCCTAACTCACCTTAAGGCTGGCACCTGACTGCCCTGACGTCCCTAGACGGGTTCCTCACCCGTACGCCGATCACGTGCCTAAACCCTGGCTTTCCCTAAGATGAGCCCTACGTAGTGAATAGGGCGGTGGGAACACTAGTCCGCACCACTAACACTAAAGGAAAACACCAAGGAGAGGACAGACAATACAGACAAAACATATAATCCCAGGTGGGCGACAACAGCAGACAACAGAAGCCCAACAGGGATCCAGAGGGTAACGCTCTGGAACAACAACCAGGAATCTCAGCTACACAGCTCCAGTGGGTCAGTATAGAAGTCCAGGCAGGAAGCTCTATGTTTGGCAACCAGAGAAGTGGGAGAGGGGAATATAAGGAGGTTGGGAGTGCTGGACAAGAAACAGCTGAGGAGAAGGAGCTACGGATCCCTGAGTGAGCCAAAAAGGGTTGCAAGGCAAACCCAGAAAGCTACCATTAAGGAACAGCACTATCTTTATACATAGAGCGCGCAGCCACCCGCTGCGACTTCCTGACCCCGGGTATAACAGAGTCAGGCATGGCTCTTGACACCCTCGTGACAGTAGGCTACCTCCTCCACCGCCGCTTCCACCTACACCACCACATCCACTGCCTCCTCAACCTCCTACTCTATATGGACCTCGTCCTCCTAGATCAAGATTATTTTTTTTTATTTTTACGTATTTTACGTTATTTTAAGTAATTTCTCTATCCACATTTGTTTGCAGAGCACTTGTTATGCTCTTAACCATATTTTGCTGGCATTTGCAGCCCTCTAGCCCTTTACATGACATTTTTAGAGCCATTTAGTGCTCAAAAGTTCAGGTCCCCATTGACTTCAATGGGGTTCGGGTTTGGGGTCAAATTCGGGTTTCAAACTCTAACTTTTTTGTGAAGTTCGGCCGAACCCGTCAAACCCGAACATCCAGGTGTCCGCTCAACTCTAGTCAGGATTGATTGGGGATAAAATGGTTGGAAACCCATGATCAGATAATGAAGTATGGTGCTCAGATAACTCCAGTAGTCCCATAGAGAATATATAAGGAAGAAGCAATCATGCCTCTTCATTTTCATTATTTGGCGGGGGTCTCAATGGTCTGAGTCTGGCCATCATGGATGGAATGGTTAGCATTCACTTCATGGATAAGTGATAAGTTAATATGTTGACATAACCACTTTAAGTCCCAGAGAACAACCTTAGCATGCTGCTTTTCTTGCTAAAAGGAAAATAAAGTTCTATCCATAGTGAAGTAGTCTACTTCTTCCTCCAAGTGAGCTGTATCTAAGCAATCCAAATCAACATTTATCTCCCTGATGCTTTGTGTTCTTCATTTTTAATATCTCAACATTTCACTAAATTTGGAATGCATAAGTGGAAATCAATTTTAGTTATTTTAGTTGCAGGACAATGAACAAACTGTATATTTTTTTTTTTCTTAAAATACATGCTTCACATGATAGGAATTACGGTAACCATTAGATGAGCTACTTATTTTCTCTGCATTTGCATTGGTATAAATCTGATTCCTGCAAACAAATCAGTGGAAATCTTATATTCACAAATTGGTTTATTTAAATACATAGGCTAAAGCTGTATGAACAGGATCATTTCCTCAATTCCAATAGCACTTATAAAAGTATTTTCAGTTTGAGAAGCACATTTCATCAATTTGCTTTTTACTCTATTTACCGGTTCACAGCAGTAAAAACTAAAGCTGATTTATATCATTTCCAAACTTTCCAGATTTCCAGACATTAAAATGAAACTCCTGCATTCTCTATGGGGAGAATGCGGGATCTATCGAATGCAGCCTGGCGAACATGACGAGTGTAGGGGCTCCTCCCTGTTCACGTCCCATTGGCTGCGTGCCCTCCAACCTCCCCAGGGGGTGTGTCCAACCTCCCCTTCATGTACCGGCAGTTTGCGTGGCCGCTTCATGGCAGCCACAGTGCCGATTTCGCTGTCACACAACACCAGTGTGGCAGCCTCTGTTTGTTATTTTTCACTATGAGTTCCATAATCTGATCAGTCCTGATGAATCATTTATGAGGAAATGCGTCGAGCCTTTGACGCTACATGTAGGAGCGATAGTTAGTGGTGGTCAGGTGGATGGGGAACTGCCGTGAGCCCTTGATTTGACACTAAACCAGCATTTCTTTATATAAACATTATTACAAGGGTCCAATCTCTTGGGTCTGGTATATCTCCAGCCCATTTGAGACATTGGCCTTTAGGGCTCTTATGCCTATATAAACCCATACCACCTACCCAGTTTCTTTTGTGTCACACAAATTATCCGATTTGGGTGGATTTTAAATCCAATCGGTCAATGTTCGAGTGTGCAAAATAATTGTTTGAGAAGTGTTTGGTGATATATTCCCCCGTTTTTAATGAGTAATAATAAAGTCTATTAGTTTTTAGCATTCTGGTATACCGTAATCATATTTACAGTTGAGACGTGCACCAATAATAATTTTCTTTATCAGTGAATTTATTTTAGAAATAAACTAAGTACCAGTTGTAGAATCTGTAGCAAGTTCTGTTATCTATTCTTTAATATAATGTAGCCTCACAAATTTTTACTGGAAGTTTCGGATGCCAATCATTACAGATGAGCATCCCCTGCAAGACCTGTGTCCCATTGACACTTTAGTAGAACAAACAAAGGATATGGAGGCAGTACCAATTAATTAGTGAAGGAAAAAAAGGTTCTTTCAAGTCATGTTGTGGCAATGCTAACACGTGCTTTTGAATTACTTCTGTTAGCTGTAAAATTACTGTACGTCCCTATTAGAGATGGCCTTGCGGTCCACCCCCGGCGGTGGGTTCGCGGCGAACTTTACTCATTCGTGGTTCGCAGAACATGCGAACATATGGCGATATTCGCGGCGCCATATTCTTTTACATTGTGAAGAACTTTGACCCATGACACATCCATCAGGTTGGACAGGACAGCCAATTGAGACATTTCAGCACATGGAGATACCCCCTACCTTATAAATAGACCTGATCTGGCCGCCATTTTTCATTCTGTCTTTTGTCAGTGTAGGGAGAGGTTGCTGTGTGGAGCAGGGACAGACTTTCAGAGTGTTAATAGTGACACAAATCGCTAGCTAATAGGTCCACAAAAGTCCTTTTAAGGACTGGTATAGGTGTGATATTGATTACTGTGTAGTATATAGGGGTGTAATACACTTATAATATACTTTCTAATATAGAAAGCACATTATAGTGGATTTGTATAGTGCAGCATTGTGACTGGTGATCGGTTCTGCAGCGATACTACAACTACAAAGAGTGACAAACGCAATTAGAAAAAAGTATTATAACTGGTGTGATAGACCAGTGGCCCCCAAAACCACATATTGAAGCGGGGTGTTATATAAGAATATACTTTTCAAATAGTGTATTTGAGTGCTGCAGAAATGTATCCGCTTTCACGGTGTTACCTCTACTACAGAAAGTGAGAAAATTTAAAGGAAAACATTTATTATAACTGGTGTGATTATAGACCAGTGGCCCCCAAAACCACATATTGAAGTGGGGTGTTATCTAAGAATATACTACTCAAATAGTGTATTTTGGAACTGAAGAAATGTATCCGCTTTCACGGTGTTACCTCTGCTACACACAGTGAGAAAATTTAAAGGATTTTTTTTTTATAACTGGTATGATTGTAGATCAGTGGCCCACAAAACCACATATTGAAGCGGGGTGTTATCTAAGGGCTCTTTCACACCTGCGTTCTTTTCTTCCGGCATAGAGTTCCGTCGTCGGGGCTCTATGCCGGAAGAATCCTGATCAGGATTATCCTAATGCATTCTGAATGGAGAGTAATCCGTTCAGGATGCATCAGGATGTCTTCAGTTCCGGTACGGAACGTTTGTTGGCCGGAGAAAATACCGCAGCATGCTGCGCTTTTTGCTCCGGCCAAAAATCCGGAACACTTGCCGCAAGGCCGGATCCGGAATTAATGCCCATTGGAAGGCATTGATCCGGATCCGGCCTTAAGCTAAACGTCGTTTCGGCGCATTGCCGGAGCCGACATTTAGCTTTTTCTGAGTGGTTACCATGGCTGCCGGGACGCTAAAGTCCTGACAGCCATGGTAAGTGTAGTGGGGAGCGGGGGAGCAGTGTACTTACCGTCCGTGCGGCTCCCCGGGCGCTCCAGAGTGACGTCAGGGCGCCCCAAGCGCATGGATCACGTGATCCATGTGATCACGTCATCCATGCGCATGGGGCGCTCTGACGTCATTCTGGAGCGCCCCGGGAGCCGCACGGACTGTAAGTATACCGCTCCCCCGCTCCCTACTACTACTATGGCAACCAGGACTTTAATAGCGTCCTGGGTGCCATAGTAACACTGAAAGCATTTGGAAGACGGTTCCGTCTTCAAATGCTTTCAGTACACTTGCGTTTTTCCGGATCCGGCAGGCACCTCCGGCAACGGAAGTGCATGCCGGATCCCAACAACGCAAGTGTGAAAGAGGCCTAAGAATATACTACTCAAATAGTGTATTTTGGTAATGAAGAAATTTGCTTAATACTTCTGGTATGTCAGTGTCCATGTTGTGGGACTATGTGTGCGCATCTACTAAGTATTTTATGGCTGCAAATATTACATGGAGGTTTCTCATGTTCGCATGCCATTATAATGAATGGGACCCGCCGCGAACCTGCAGTTCATGAACATTTGAGCGAGTTCGAGTGATAGCGTTCCGAACCGTCCCATCATAAGTTCGTCCATCACTAGTCACTATTAGACTCAGTTCACACTTCACTTTGGTCAGTTACGGCTCAAAAACACAGAACAGGTGCAGATTTTTTTATGTTACCTTATCTAAGATTAGGATTGAATCCTGATTTTGGCTCACCATACAGTAACTGCTGGAATTAACTGACCAAAATCTGAAGTGTGAACTCAGCTTTATATGTTAGCGTCAGGTATAATGTACTTAAGCGATGGGATGCAGGGATGTCTGACATGACACCCACTTCCCTCATCCCCCTTCCAACACCCCAATCCAAGTATACACATGCTAGGGGTACCTCAGAAGTAACCCCTCCTACACCTGTGATTGCCATTGTTTTATCCGGGATGATGTCCTTCTTCTCCACCATCTCGGGATGGACAAGAGTTACTTGGGCTCCTGTGTCCCGGAAACCCATGGTGCATCTGTTGCCAACAGTAACAACCTGCAAGTTGTCATCTGTGCTATGGGTCTGTTTACACACGACAGCTACCCTTGGTTGATGGTTGATAGGTGGAACTCGGGCATGGTCGCTGGAGAACTTCTCTGTTGCCAGGGACAATGGTCCCACTCTTTTCGGACAATTACGCCTGATATGATCCAATTTACCATGAATATAACAGCCGCAGGTTGCAGCTAAGGCAGCAGCATCAGGCTGGGCTCCAGCTGGTCGTGGTGCCTGCTTCTGAAACTGCCGTTTCACTTGTGCAACTGCTGGTCTGGGAGAAGAAGCACTGGAAGCAACCCCTTCCCCAATCTGGAACAAGATGTCCTTCATTCCTCTGGTGCTTGGCAAAGCAAGGTATTCATCTGCCAAAGCGGCAGCCTCCCGCAGATTCTTTGGCTTGTGCTCACAGACATACCTTTGCACTTTTGGCGGACAGTTGTAAATAAACTGCTCTTTCTGGATCAAGTCAGCTAAAGACTGACGTGTTATGTGATAGTGCACAAAATCCAGATTTCATGTGTGATGGTGTATCTGATCTGTATGGAAGTATGACTTCAGGTGAGAAAGACATAGGGTTGATTGCGGTTAATAGCATTCATGTAAAACAGAAATTATCAGCTGATGCAGTTGAGCTAAATACTGACAGTAATGCTAATGATATGCATACAGTACAGACCAAAAGTTTGGACACACCTTCTCATTCAAAGAGTTTTCTTTATTTTCATGACTATGAAGGCATCAAAACTATGAATTAACACATGTGGAATTATATACATAACAAACAAGTGTGAAACAACTGAAAATATGTCATATTCTAGGTTCTTCAAAGTAGCCACCTTTTGCTTTGATTACTGCTTTGCACACTCTTGACATTCTCTTGATGAGCTTCAAGAGGTAGTCCCCTGAAATGGTCTTCCAACAGTCTTGAAGGAGTTCCCAGAGATGCTTAGCACTTGTTGGCCCTTTTGTCTTCACTCTGCGGTCCAGCTCACCCCAAACCATCTCGATTGGGTTCAGGTCCGGTGACTGTGGAGGCCAGGTCATCTGGCGCAGCACCCCATCACTCTCCTTCATGGTCAAATAGCCCTTACTTTCAAAGTTTTCCCAATTTTTCGGCTGACTGACTGACCTTCATTTCTTAAAGTAATGATGGCCACTCGTTTTTCTTTACTTAGCTGCTTTTTTCTTGCCATAATAATACAAATTCTAACAGTCTATTCAGTAGGACTATCAGTTGTGTGTCCACCTGACTTCTCCTCAACGCCACTGATGGTCCCAACCCCATTTATAAGGCAAGAAATCCCACTTATTAAACCTGACAGGGCACACCTGTGAAGTGAAAACCATTTCAGGGGACTACCTCTTGAAGCTCATCAAGAGAATGCTAAGAGTGTGCAAAGCAGTAATCAAAGCAAAAGGTGGCTACTTTGAAGAACCTAGAATATTACATATTTTCAGTTGTTTCACACTTGTTTGTTATGTATATAATTCCACATGTGTTAATTCATAGTTTTGATGCCTTCAGTGTGATACTACAATTTTCATAGTCATGAAAATAAAGAAAACTCTTTGAATGAGAAGGTGTGTCCAACCATTTGGTCTGTACTGTATATGTAGTAATGAACAACCTACAGATGTCATAAGTCAGAATGTACCTGTCATGGCTGTCACCCGCAGTGCGGCAAGAACGGCAGTGGCAGACTCACTTGAGTTCGAGCAGTCTGGGGCCTGCTCCGGCCCGAGGGACTCTACATCCACTGAGCTCACACCACTGACTCTCTTCTCAAAGGGGCAGTTGTCTGACTCCTGGGGGCTGCTTTTGAGCAAGCACTGAGGTGTGACCCCCATCTACAAATACTGAGAATGGTAGCAGTGAATGCCCCTGCAGAGGGAGCTACCCATAGAGTGTTTTGGGAAGGTGGTAAATTGTATCGGGAAGAGCTCCAGTCAAGTGACGGTGAAGCGGATGTGCTACACAGGCAGCTAATTGTGCCCAGTTCGTACCAGGGCCAGTTGCTGCATGTGGCACATGAGATCCCCTTGGCTGGTCACCTGGGTAGCAAGAAGACGAGGTCCCGTCTGCTGCAAAATTTTTACTGGCCTGGCATAAATAAAGATGTTGATAGCTATTGTCGGTCTTGTGTGACCTGCATGCGTGTCAGAAAAACCGGAAATGTGGCCCGCGTCCCATTAAATCCTTTGCCAATCATTGAGGAACCATTTAGTCGGGTGGGAGTTGACATCATCGGTCCCCTTAAGATAGCTAGCTCTTCAGGCAAACGATACATTATTACTGTCATTTACTATGCAACGTGGTACCCCGAGGCTGTCTCAATGTCGTCGATTAGGTCAGATAAAGTCGCGAACGTCCTTCTAACCATCTTCTCGAGAGCCGGTTTTCCACAGAGATGGTGACAGATCACGGCACTCAATTTATGTCAGACCTGATGCAAGCCCTATGTAGGAAAATATAAGTAAGCCACATTGTTGCTACTCCCTACCATCCACAAACTAATGGTTTGTGTGAACGGTTTAATGGCACACTAAAACAAATGCTGAGAACCTTTGTTGAAGATCAAGGCAAGGACTGGGAGTGATACCTGCTGCACTTGTTTGCCTACAGAGAGGTGCCCCAAGAGTCCAATGGTTTCTCACCTTTCAAACTCTTGTACGGTAGGAAAGTAAGAGGCCCATTGGACCTCATTAGAGAGTATTGGGAAGGCCCAAAAGAGGTAAATAAAGTGTCTGTTGTTGATTATGTCCTGAAGTTCAGGGACAAAATAGAAACCCTTGTGGGTAAAATGAAGGTGAACATGGTGGAAGCACAGCGTACCCAAAAGCAGTAGTACGACCGGCATGCTAGGGAACACTCTTACCAAGTAGGACAAAAAGTGTACATCTTACTGCTTATCAGACAACATAAATTGCAAGCAGCATGGGAGGGTCCCTATTCCATCATGGCGAAAAAAGACAGGGTACATTATGTAATAAACTTGGGTGGGAGGAGGCACACAACATTCCATGTAAACATGTAAAAGGAGCACATTGAGAGTCCGGCTCATGTTATGGCAGTATGTAGCGTGCCCGACACTGAGGAAGGGGGTTACCTGCGAGATTTGTTGGATGATACAAAGAAATAAGGAGCAGAATGGAATATCAACCCTGAGCTGTCACTCCTACAGAAAAGAAAGCTTGGTGAGGTATTACAGAGGTTTGCGGATACCTTCACAAGCAAGCCGGGGAAAACACACCTCACGACTCACTATGTAGAGACTGGTACCCATTCCCCAATCAAACAGTTTCCCTACCGAGTGTCAGATCAGGTTCGGGCAGACCTAAAAAGGGAAATTGAGGAGATGAAGGAGATGAAGGAGTTGGGGGTGGTCCAGGAATCCCATAGTGCCTGGGCTTCACCAGTGGTACTAGTCCCAAAAAAGGAAAAAACTGTTAGATACTGTGTGGATTACAGAAAGCTCAATGCTATTACTACCTCTGATGCGTACCCTATGCCCAGAATTGATGTATTATTGGATGAGCTGGCTAAAGCCCGCTATCTGCTGATCATGAACCTGAGCAGAGGGTACTGGCAGGTTCCCCTAACAGAAGAGGCTCCAAAGAGGTCAGCCTTTGCCACCCCAACAGGTTTGTATGAGTTTACCGTAATGCCTTTTGGGATAAAGAATGCACCTGCCACCTTTCAGAGGTTGATGAATAAGCTATTGGAAGGACAGGAACAATTTGCTATAGCCTACCTAGATGATATAGCGATTATATTCAGCAACACCTGGGCGGAGCACCTAGTGCACCTGTCACAGGTACTAGACCGTTTGAAAGGTGCTGGATTAACAGTCAAACCAAGCAAGTGTCAACTAGGTATGACTGAAGTACACTACCTGGGACATAGAGTGGCAGGTGGGAAGCTAAAGTCAGACACAGGTAAGATAGAGGAAATCACCAGTTGGCCTATCCTACGCACCAAAAAACAAGTCCAAGCTTTCTTGGGGACAGCAGGGTACTATCAGAAGAGCAAGAGAAGGACAAGAAGCATCAGGACCATTAGAAAAAGGAAGGAAAAACAGCTCCCTTCTGCTGAGGTGCTGGAGCCTTTACTGCTTGAGAAGGGGTGCGTGCTGTACCACTATATTAGCGCCACTGTTTTTCAAGACCGTCTTATGATGACGCTCCATGTGTGGACACAGGGCCATGCTGAAAACATTTTCACCCTGGCAGCGCTTCACCTCCTGCCCACAGATCCTACATATGTCCATGCTGATGTGCTCAAGAGACTTGATGAAAAATTCCCATACCGGCGACTAAGGCATTTTACGAATATGTGTGATATAGTGCTATATATTAGTTTTTTAGAATATTCGTCATATTGTAAGACAAGAATATTTAGCAACATAGCGAATATTCGTAAATTACACATATAGACTGAAATTTCACTAATGTAGTGCTATAACATTTATTTTTTTTGTCACATTTTTTTTGTCTCTTTCTGATTCAGAAAAAGATTATAGCACTACATTAGTGAAATTGCAGTCTATATGTATATTTTACGAATATTTGCTATATTGCTATAACTTCGTTTTTTAGAATATTGGTCATATTCTAAAACAAGAATATATAGCAATATGGCGAATATTCGTAAAATACGCAAAATCGCAATACGCGATTAATTAAATTGCATATTATTCGCGATAAATAGCATAATGACGAATATTCGATTTAGACAAATATAAGACGAATATTCAATCTCCCGCTCATCACTAATTTCTAGTAAGTATTTGGTGGCTGCAAATATTACCTGAAGGTTTTTAGGTTCGCCTGCCATTAAAGTGAATGGAGCCTGCCGCGAACTTGTGGTTCGCGAACATTTGATTGGGTTCGCGCAATCGCGAATCGTCCTGGCCGATGTTCGTCCATCACTACAGTAGTCCTAGACCCCGGATTATTTGGCAACAAATCGATGCACAACAGTTCAGGACGTGTGCCATGCATGGCACGTGTGTCATTTTTCCCTGTCTCAGTGCGCTCAGCAGATTGGCACCATTGTCGCACACCACTTTACCAAATGTCAAAATGAGCGGGGTTAGCCACTGATCGGCCTGTGACTGCAGAGCTGAAAGGAGTACAGGACCGGTGTGGCTCTTGGCTTCCAGGCACAACAGCCGCAGCACAGCATGGCAACGTCTCACCTGGCACATCGAATAGGTTCTGGGGAGCTTGGGGGTGCAGCGTAAGAGGCGGTGGCAGTATAATAGGAGGAGTCAGCTGAGGAGGAGACAGAGGATGTTATGTACCTTCCCTGCCCGTGTTTGCTAGACCACGTGTCTGTGGTCAGATGTATGTTGGCACTGACACTGTGTGCCAGAGATATATTAACTTGCCGTTGAACATGGCCATATAGTTCAGGGATGCCCTTCTGGGAGAAATATTTCCTACCGGGGACCTTCCATTACGGTGTGCCAATGGCCACAAATTTTCTAAAGGCCTCCGAGTCCACCAATTTTCATGGTTGGGAGGCTGTGGGCTTGCTGGTTGTAGGCCTGTGGCTTGATGGCTGTGGGCCTAGGGGTGGCTGGCTCTGGGCCTGGGCCTGGCTTCCTGTGGGGCTGGCTGGTTCTGGGGCTGGCTCTGAGCCTGGACCTGGCTGGCTCTGGGCCTGGCCTGGACCTAGCTGGCTCTGGGGCTGGCTGGCTCTGTGCCTGGGGCTGGCTGATTATGGGCCTGTGAAAAGACAAAAAGACAGAGGGTTAATCCAAGACTTCCCTGAACAAAATTCATGGGAGGTCAGAGAGTAACAGGCAGGTGCCAAAGGGTGGATATTTTAGAGATTGTTCAGAGTGATAGGTTGGACAGCTATGATAAAGCAATGGAAGTCTAGAGAGGCTGCCGATGGTGGTTACATATGTGTGGATGACCACTACATAGGTGATAGTCAGATAAAAGAAAAATAAATATTATCCGTATTCAGGCTATTAGGCCTGCCCGTATAGACTACTTAATGTTTTTATACATATATCAGTATATAGACATGTAATATAGTATATAAATGTGCTTCAGTGGTTAGACACAAGGATCGATATACCTGTAGACACCATGACCATAGAAGCGTGTAGAGATCAGTGTGGTCCCCCTTACGTCTTTGGGGTGTTGGTTACCAACAGTTGGCCCACAGTAGACAAGGTAATTAAAAGAAACTTAAAAAGGAGCACCACTCACTTCACCAGAGAGGAGTTTTGTGGGATAAAGCTCAAGACACCCACAAAACTTCTTCTCTCGCCTTGGTCGCTTGTAGAATTTTTGGAAGAAATAGCAATCCCTCTTCCAAAGATTCTACTGTGGGCCAACTGTTGGTCACCGGCACCCCAAAGACGTAAGGGGGACCACACTGACCTCTACACGCTTCAATTGTCATGGTGTCTACAGGTATATCGGTCCTTGTTTCTAACCACTGAAGCATGTTTATATACTATATTACATGTCTATATACTGATATACATATAAAAATATTGAGTAGTCCATACGGGCAGACCTAATAGCCTGAATACAGATAATATTTCTTATAGATAGACTGGCGCCTGTGGTTACCTATTTTTGCCTTTTTCATTTATCTGGCTCTGGGCCTGGCCTGGGGCTGGCTGGCTCTGCCCCCTCCCCCCCACAGAACTCGGTGGGGGTGATTTAAAAAGGAGGGGGTTATGTGACATGGAGGGGGGAAATGTGACATGGAGGGGGTGATGTGACATGGGGTGGGATAAGAAATGTGACACAGAGGGGGGAGAAATGTGACATGGAGGAGGGAGAAATGTAACATGGAGGGGGAGAAATGTCACATTTTTCCCCCTCCATGTCACATCAACCCCTCCTTTTTACATCACCCCCTTTGTGTCACATTTCTTCCCCCCATGTCACATTTCTTCCCCCCATGTCACAGTTCTTCCCCTCCATGTCACAGTTCTTCCCCTCCATGTCACATTTCTGCCCCTCCATGTCACATTTCTCCCCCTCCATGGCACATTTCTCTCCCCCAAGTCACATTTCTCCCCCTCCATGGCACATCACCCCTCCCCCCTCCATGGCACATTTCCCCCTCCCATGTCACCCCTCCCTATTAATGTTGTGTAAAAATAAACATCATGCTCCTCACCTGGCCCAGCTCCCCTTCTCCTCTGTGTGGTCCTGGTATCTTCTCTCTGGGCTCCCGACAAGGCTTTGAAGACATTTCCCACACAGCCAATCAGTGGCTGCAGCAGTGTCACGTGTCATTCCAGTGATTGGCTCAGCGGGAAATCACTGCCCTGACACGTGACACAGCTGTGGCCACCGATTGGCTGAGTGGGAAAAGTCCTCAAAAAACTTGTTGGGACTCGGGAGCCCAGCAAAGGGCGCATCTGCCTGTCGGTCTTTATCTCTTTAGTGCACATGTACAGAACGTGATTCCATGTGACTTCAAGGACTGCCTGTCCTGTCCATCACAATGGTGGGGGCGTGGCATAGAAGACAGCGAGAAGAGCCTTTGGGTGCAACAGGACGCCATGGCCGGGCCCCTCCTCCCACGTAACTTACGTGGCGTGACGTAAGTAGCTCCGGACGCCCGGCCCCATAGCCTGCCTGCCTGATGTATGTTGCAGTATGCGTACAGAAAATTATTTCATCCGGACCCGCCCGATGTCTCTGAGCCTCAGAGACATCGGACGGGTGAAATAATTTTCTGTACTGGGCGGCGGGCGCAGAGCCCCATTCCTGGCCGGGCCCTCGGACCACGTCCGAAGTGCCCGACCGCTCAGTCCGCCCCTGTATGTTACTGCACTGCACAGTGATGTACACCAGGATATATTCTCCCGAAAGTTTAACTACAGACTGAGATATGATTTAACGTGCTTCTTGATTAATTAATTCAGATTGAAGTGCATTTTTATGAAAAATTCGGCGTAGTGACCGAAACGAATTTTCAAAAACTTCGCTCATCTCTAGAAATTCATATATAATTGTGTTTATGACTAGGGATTTGAATTTTTGGACCCCAGACCCGAACCCGAACATTTCAGTAAAAGTTTGGGTTCAAGTTCGGTTTTTGGCGATTTCTTGGCGCTTTTTGAAAGGCTGCAGAGAAGCCAATCAACAAGCGTTTAACTCTGTGCCCTTAGAAGCCATCACAGCCATGCCTACTAATGGCATGGCTGTGATTGGCCAGTGCAGCATATGACCTAGCCTCTATATAAGCTGGAGTCACGTAGCGCTGCACAACACTTTGCTGTTACTAGTGTAGGGAGAGCATGCTGCTTCTGTGAGGGACAGAATAGGAAAGAAACTTTAATCAGAACTGCAATTGAACTCAGGGATCTACATAGATTTAGTTGTGTGGGTGCTGTGCACAATCTTTTTACCCTGCCCTGAGCCCAGTGACAGAAAAAAAGAACTTTTATCTGTCTGTCAGGTGGGCGGCGGTGGCCATTTTATGCAAGCTCAGTGCACCAGCACTGCATATGTGCTTTTGTGACATTGAAATCCAAGCTTGAAATACTGCAATAATAATCTGGGTTTAAAAAAACACCCATTTTTGACAATATCCTACATCTGGTGCCTTTGCAGCATTAGTCAGTGTGCAATTTAAGCTAGAAATACAGCTATAATTTTCTGGGTTTTAAAAAACACCCTTTTTGGGCAAAATATTCAATTTTAAAGCCCTTGTTGCATCTGCACGTGTGAAATTCAAGCGTTATATACTGCTGTCATATTCTGCTAGTAAAAAAACACCCATTTTGGGCAAAATACTTAATTTGCGGCCTTGTCTGCATCTGTCAGTGTGAAATTCAAGCGTTATATAATGCTGTCATATTCTGTTATAAAAAAACCCACCCTTTTTGGGCAAAGTACTTAATATTGCAGCCTTTGCTGCATCTGTCAGTGTGAGATACACGCTTTAGATACTGCTGTGCTATTCTGGTATTAAAAATAACACACATTTAGGGAAAAAATCTTAATTTTGCAGCTTTGTCTGCATCTGTTCATGTGAGATACACCCTTTAGATACTGTTGTTCTATTCTGCTATTAGAAAAACACCCATTTAGGGCAAAAATCTTAATTTTGCAGCATTTGCTGCATCTGTCATTGTGAGATACACCCTTTATATACTGCTGTGCTATTCTGGTATTAAATAAACACCCATTTTGGGCAAAAATCTTTATTTGTGGCCTTGTCTGCATCTGTACGTGTGAGATACATGCTTTAGATACTGCTGTGCTATTCTGGTATTAAAAAAACACCCATTTTGGGCAAAAATCTTTATTTGTGGCCTTGTCTGCATCTGTACGTGTGAGACACACCCTTTAGATACTGTTGTTCTATTCTGCTATTAAAAAACCACCCATTTAGGGCAAAAACTTTATTTTGCAGCCTTTGCTGCATATGTCATTGTGAGATACACCCTTTACATACTGCTGTGCTATTCTGGTATTAAATAAACACCCATTTTAGGCAGAAGTCTTAATTTGCAGCCTTGTCTGAATCTGTACGTTTGAGATACACCCTTTAGATAATGTAGTTCTATTCTGCTATTAAAAAAAACACCCATTTAGGGCAAAAAACTTAATTTGCAGCCTTGTCTGCATCTGTACGTGTGAAAAACACGCTTTAGATACAGTGCTATTCTGGTATTAAAAAAACACCCATTTTTGGCAAAATACTAAATTTGCGGCCTTGTCGGCATCTGTAAGTGTGAAATTCAAGCGTTATATGCTACTGTCATATTCTAGTATTTAAAAAAAACACATTTCGGGAAAAATCTTAATTTTGCAGCCTTGTCTGCAACTGTACGTGTAAGATACACCCTTTAGATACTGTTGTTCTATTCTGCTATAAAAAAAAAAAAAAAACTATTTAGGGCAAAAAACTTAATTTTGCAGCCTTTGCTGATTCTGGCATTGTGATATACACCCTTTACATACTGCTATGTTATTCTGGTATTAAAAATTAAACCAATTTGGGCAAGATCCTAAATTTTTGAAATATGAGGAGCGTCAAATAAGGGACGTTTCCCCGGTCTTGGTGCTGCTGG
This sequence comes from Bufo bufo, assembly GCF_905171765.1. NCBI lineage: Eukaryota > Metazoa > Chordata > Amphibia > Anura > Bufonidae > Bufo > Bufo bufo. The sequence goes on along the minus strand of NC_053392.1, from coordinate 151,150,148 downwards.
TGGAGCTCCTGTTGCAGGGAGAGGACGTGGTCGATCTGTGCCAGCTACACGCACAAGTGAAACACCTTCCTCAGGTGTGAGCAGGCAACAGAAGCTTTAGGGGTATTTGGTCGGGCCTAATACGGCTCTACGAATGGTGAGGCCAGAAAAAGTACAGGCGATAGTAGATTGGGTTGCTGACAGTGCCTCCAGTTCCTTCACATTGTCTCCTACTCAGTCTCCTGCTGAAAGATCAGAGTTGGCACCTGCAGCCGATGTCCATTAGTCTTTCACCTCACTCCCTTGCAAATCAGCCAAGCAGTCTGAGCCCCAAGTCATGCAGCAGTCTCTTCTGCTTTTTGATGACTCTGTTAGCAGGGTTTCCCAGGGCCATCCACCAAGCCCTGCTCCAGAAGTGGAAGAGATTGCAACTATGCCCAACCACTTATGTTTCCAGATGAGTACATGGGAGGACCATTACAGCACGTCTCGGATGATGACGAAACATAGGTGTAAACTGCTGGGGCTTTTGAAAGTGTGCAGACCGACAAGGAGGGAAGGGGTGAAGACTGGATAGAAGATGATGTGGAGGATAATGAGGTACTCGACCCCACATGAAATCAAGTTCATGCGAGTGACCTGTGTAGTTCGGAGGAAGAGGCAGTGGTCGCACAGAGCCACCAGCACAGCAGAAGAGGGATCAGGGTGCAAAAGCGGAGAGGCCATCCCTTAGACAGTATGCCTGATACAGCCCACCGCAGCAAGGGACCGAGCACACCAAAGCCAGCTCCAAGGAGTTCCCTGGCGTGGCAGTTCTTCATACAATGTTCTGACGACAAGTCACGAGTGGTTTGCACGCTGTGCAATCAGAGCCTGAAGCAAGGCATAAACGTTCTCAACCTGAGCACAACCTGCATGACCAGCCATCTAAGTGCAAAGCATGAGCTGCACTAGAGTAGACACCTCAAAAACCAAAAAAGGTCTCTGGCTCCTCCTGCTTCCTCTTCTGCTGCAGTCTCGGCCTCTTCATCCACCTCTGGAGTGACAGTGCCACCTGCCACCCCGCAAACAGAGGATCTGCCATCAACACCACAACCTGGGTCACTAAGCATCTCCACAATGTCCCACGGAAGCGTTCAGCTCTCCATCTCCCAAACACTGGAGCAGAAGAGGAAGTAGCCCCCTACCCACCCGCGATCCCTGGCCCTGAATGCCAGCATTTCAAAATTACTGGCCTTTGAAATGCTGTCATTCAGTCTGGTGGAGACGGAGAGCTTTAATAGTCTTATGGCGGTGGCTGTCCCACAGTATGTCGTGCCCAGCCGCCACAACTTTTCCAGGCGTGCCATCCCTTCCCTGCACAACCAAGTGGGGGACAAAATCAGGTGTGCACTACGCAATGCCATCTGTGGCAAGGTGCATCTCACTACGGATACGAGGGCCAGTAAGCACGGTCAGGGACGTTATATCTCCCTAACAGCACACTGGGTAAATGCAGTGGCGGCTGGGCCTGAGGTGGATAGCAGTTTGGCGCATGTCCTTCCACCAGAGGATTGCAGGGCGCTTCAGTTTGCCTCCTGTTGCTTCCTCCTCCTACTCCGCTTCCTCATCCTTTCCCGCCTCCTCATCCGGTCAGCGTAACACCTTCACCACCAACTTCAGCACAGCCAGGGGTAAACGTCAGCAGGCAGTTTTAAAACGTATCTGTTTGGGGGACAAACCCCACACCGCGCAGGAGCTGTGGACGGGCCTTGAACAGCAGATCGATAAGTGGTTGGTGCCAGTGAGCCTCAAGCCTGGCCTGGTGGTGTGCAATAATGGGCGAAATCTCATAGCAGCTTTGGGACTAGCTGGTTTTACGCACATCCCTTGCCTGGCGCATGTGCTGAATTTGGTGGTACAGAGATTCCTTAAAAATTACCCCGATATGTCAGAGCTGCTGCATAAAGTGCGGGCCTTCCGGCTCACCACCTCATATGCGACGTGCCCACAAGGTAGAACTCCACCTTGCACATGCTGGCCAGACTGTGTGAGCAGCAGCAGGCGATAGTGGAGTTTCAGCTGCAGCACACACGGATGAGTCGCTCTACGGAACAGCACCACTTCACCACCAATGACTGGACCTCCATGCGAGACCTGTGTTCCTTGTTGCACTGTTTTGAGTACATGACCAGTTCCGATAAAGCCGTTCTCAGCGTTACTATCCCACTTCTATGCCTCCTTGAAAAAACGCTGATGGCGATGATGGAAGAGGATGTGGCACAGTAGGAGGAGGAAGAGGGATCATTTTATAGGGTTTCCGGCCAATCATTCACAAGTGGCTCCGAGGGTGGGTTCCTGAACCCACAAACGCCAGGTACACAATTGTCCAGCCATGGCACAGTTCTGGAGGATGACACGGTGGAGGATGAGGAGGAGGAGATGGAGGAGCAGGAACCATGTTCACAGCAGGGTGGCACCCAGACCAGCTCATGGCCATCACTGGTGCATGGCTGGGGGGATACATAGGACAAAGACGATACACCTCCCACAGAGGATAGCTTTTAGTTGCCTCTGGGCAGCCTGGCACACATGAGCGATTACATGCTGCAGTATCTCCGCAACGACCGCCGAGTTGCCCACATTTTAAGCTGATTACTGGGTGACCACGCTGCTGAATCCACCTTGCAAGTACAACGTACTGTCCTTAATTCCCTCACTGGAGCGTGATCGTTAGATGTGCGAGTACAAGAGCACGCTGGTAGATGCGCTGCTGGTGGCATTCCCACCTGACAGCGGGGGCACAGTAAAAGCACAAGGTGAAGGCAGAGGAGGAGGAAGAGGTCGCCAACACAGCTGGGGCACCGCCCGCACCTCAGAAGTCAGGGTTAGCATGGCCGAAATGTGGAAAAGCTTTGTCAGCACGCCACAGCAACCAGCACCACCAGCTGATATGGAACGTCTTAGCAGGAGGCAGCATTTCACCAACATGGTGGAGCAGTATGTGTGCACACGCCTACACGTATACTGAATGACAGGTCTGCCCCTTTCAACTTCTGGTTCTTAAAAATGGGCACATGGCCTGAGCTTGCCCTTTACGCCTTAGAGGTGCTGGCCTGCCCTGCAGCCAGTGTATTATCTGAACGTGTGTTTAGCACGGCAGGGGGCGTTATCACAGGGAAGCGCAGCCGCCTGTCCACAGCCAATGTGGACAAGCTCACATTTATTAAAATGAACCAGGCATGGATCCCGCAGGACTTGTCCGTACCTTGTGCAGAATAGAAATGTATACCGGCCTTAACCAGCCATTGTTATACTGCAGCGCAATTGCTCATTCTTGTATTTTGGATATTTCACACTCTTTTGGAGTGTACCCAAATAAAATAAAAAATTATTAAATCCATAAACCAGTGTTGGATATATCATCCTCCTCCACTGCTGCTTCCACCTACACTGCGACATCCACTGCCTCCTTAAACTCCTACTCCATATGGACCTCCAATTCATAAATCAAGTTTTTTTTTGTTTGTTTTTTGTACGTATTTTATTTTATTGTCTTTACCTAGTAGACATGTAAAAAAAAATCACTAATTTGTCTATAAAATTTTCGGGTGAAATTCACCAATTTTTGGGTGTTATAAACTGTCAGATGAAATGCTGAATGTAAAAATAAATTCCCCGTTAAAAGTGTCCTGTCTGACCCAGGAAGAAATACAACAGCGACTTAAAAAGATTAAAATACACAAATCGCCAGGACCGGATATCATACACCCGCGTATCCTAAGGGAATTAAGTAATGTCATAGCCAGACCCTTATTTCTGATATTTGCAGACTCTATACTGACAGGGAATGTCCCACAGGATTGACGCATAGCAAATGTGGTGCCAATATTCAAAAAGGGTCCAAAAACAGAGCCTGGAAACTATAGGTCGGTAAGTTTAACATCTGTTGTGGGTAAACTGTTTGAAGGTTTTCTGAGAGATGCTATGTTAGAGCATCTCAATGGAAATAAGCAAATAACGCCATATCAGCATGGCTTCATGAGTGATCGGTCATGCCAAACTAATTTAATCAGTTTCTATGAGGAGGTAAATTCTAGACTTCACAGCGGCGAATCAATGGATGTCGTATATCTGGACTTCTCCAAAGCATTTGACACTGTACCACATAAAAGGTTAGTATATAAAATGAGAATGCTCGGACTGGGAGAAAACGTCTGGATGTGGGTAAGTAGCTGGCTAAGGGATAGAAAACAGAGAGTGGTTATTAGTGGTACACACTCAGATTGGGTCACTGTCACTAGTGGAGTAACTCAGGTCAGTATTGGGCCCTATTCTCTTCAATATATTTATTAATGATCTTGTAGAAGGCTTGCATAGTAAAATATCAATTTTCGCAGATGACACTAAACTGTGTAAAGTAATTAACACTGAAGAGGACAGTATACTACTACAGAGCGATCTGGATAGACTGGAGGCTTGGGCAGATAAGTGGCAGATGAGGTTTAACACTGACAAATGTAAAGCTATGCACATGGGAAGGAATAATGCAAGTCACCCGTACATACTAAATGGTAAAACACTCGGTAACACTGATATGGAAAAGGATCTAGGAATTTTAATAAACAGCAAACTAAGCTGCAAAAACCAGTGTCAGGCAGCTGCTGCCAAGGCCAATAAGATAATGGGTTGCATCAAAAGGGGCATAGATGCCAGTGATGAGAACATAGTCCTACCACTTTACAAATCATTATCCAGACCACACATGGAGTACTGTGTACAGTTCTGGGCTCCTGTGAACAAGGCAGACATAGCAGAGCTGGAGAGGGTCCAGAGGAGGGCAACTAAAGTAATAACTGGAATGGGGCAACTACAGTACCCTGAAAGATTATCAAAATTAGGGTTATTCACGTTAGAAAAAAGACAACTGAGGGGAGATCTAATTACTATGTATAAATATATCAGGGGTCAGTACAGAGATCTATCCCATCATCTATTTATCCCCAGGACTGTAACTGTGACGAGGGGACATCCTCTGCATCTGGAGGAAAGAAGGTTTGTACACAAACATAGAAAAGGATTCTTTACGGTAAGAACAGTGAGACTATGGAACTCTCTGCCTGAGGAGGTGGTGATGGTGAGCACAATAAAGGAATTCAAGAGGGGCCTGGATGTATTTCTGGAGTGTAATAATATTACAGGCTATAGCTACTAGAGAGGGGTCGTTAATCCAGGGAGTTATTCTGATTGCCTGATTGGAGTCGGGAAGGAATTTTTTATTCCCCTAAAGTGGGGAAAATTGGCTTCTACCTCACAGTTTTTTTTGCCTTCCTCTGGATCAACTTGCAGGATGACAGGCCGAACTGGATGGACAAATGTCTTTTTTCGGCCTTATGTACTATGTTACTATGTTACTATGTTATATACCACTACTTTACCTAGTAGACAGGTAAAAAAAAAATACTAATTTGTCTCTTACATTTTCGGGTGAAATTCACCAATTTTTGGGTGTGATATACGCATGCTCTACCTAGTAGACAGGTAAAAAAAAAATCACTAATTTGTCTGTTACATTTTCGGGTGAAATTCACCAATTCTTGGCTGTGATATACCCCTGCTCTACTTAGTTGACAGCTTAATAAATGTCACTAATTTGTCTGTTACATTTTCGTGTGACATTCAACAATTTTTGGCTGTGATTGACCCCTGCTCTACCTAGTAGACAGGTTAATAAATTTGATGATTCGCCGATAACCGTGATCAACATGGTAGGCTCAGAAAAGAACATCGAAAGTTGATAGAGAAGATATTCAAATGGATGGTGGACGTCACAGGGACGTGCAATCAGGCAGAAGTTATCTAGAGTCAACAAAGTGGCAGCAGGGCCTGTCCTAGCTAACGTTTCCAAATCCAAAATACCCCAGTGACATTCCCTATCATTTTTTATTAATCATTCCAATAACAGGGCATCTTAAGAGTTCTGTATTGTTATTTATTGTCACTACCTCCCCGAGTCGGGAGTGGGTAATTGCCGTGCGCCCCCTCCTTTCCTTCAATTCTTCCATTTTAATAGCTTCTTCCACATTTCTGCTCGATCACAATTAAATTTCATCCATTGATCTCCCTCGGATGTGATCTCTCTTTCTCACACTCCCTCTCCGGCGTGGAACCCTGATTCGCCACTAACCGTGAAAGTTGATAGAGCAGATATCCAGTTAGATTGTGAACATCATAGGACGTGTGATATGGTGGGGTAGTATGTTTGCACATGCCTACACAAACTTACTGATGGTTCTGCCCCCTGCAACTTCTGGGTCTCCAAATTGAGCACATGGCCTGAGTTAGCCCTTTACGCCTTGGAGGTCCTGGCCTGCCCTGCAGCCAGTGTATTGTCTGAATGTGTGTTTAGCATGACTGGAGGGGGTTATCAAGAGGTTATATTTCCCAATGTTTTGGGGTGTACCCAAATAAAAAATAAAAAAAATTAATTAAAACCAAAAAGCAGTGTAGGCTACCTCCTCCGCTGCCGCTTCCACCTACACCGCCACATCCACTGCCTCCTCAACCTCCTTCTCCATATGGACCTCGTCATCCTAGATCGATATTTTTTATTTTTACGTATTTTATGTTATTTAAAGTCATTTCCCTATCCACATTTGTTTGCAGAGCACTTGCCATGCTCTTAACTACATTTTGCTGGCATTTTCACCCCTCTAGCCCTTTCATTACATTTTTACAGCCATTTTAGTGCTCAAAAGTTCGGGTCCCCATTGAGTTCGGGTCCCCAATGGAGTTCGGGGTCAAGTTCAGGTCAAGTTCGGTTCCCAAACTCGAACTTTTTTGTGAAGTTCGGCCGAACCCGTCGAACCCGAACATCCAGGCGTCCGCTCATCTCTATTTATGACTTAATATAGAGATATTTATTTTGGTTAATCCATCTGATGCAGTGGTGGAGCATTCACCCTATTAGCGGCTTATCCTGCCATGTACTGAGTTTTCCTGGACTAAGTTGATGTCTATGGACTGAGTTTATTGAATTGCATTCTGTATCAGATTCTTTAGCAGAGCCATGACTGACAACCTCAGAAGTGCCCAGGGGCTGCTCAAATTAATGACCAACTGTTGTAAGGCACAACTTATGATGGTGTGCCTGTCACCTAACAAGACACACGTTTAACCACTGGTCTGCCATGTTAAAAAAGACCTTACTACTACTAGTGTACTACTGTTATCCCAAGACTTTATGTAGTACACTAACCAACCAGCAGGGCTGATTACTGTGTACAATGCACTGCAGACCAGCGAGAGGAGGAGGTCCCAGTGTCAAAGCTCCTCCCACAGACAACAATATGGACTGTCCTACAACCACTAAAATGAGGCTTTGACATCTTCACTCAAGATTGTGATTAGACCTGCAATCCCCTCATACATCTACACTAAGAAACAAAGTTGTAAAGAGCTGGAAATGTATGTGTTGCGGCACAACAGAGCCATGCAGTACGGTGCACAGAACACCAAGAAATGCAGAATTGACTTTGATATCTATGAGTGTTCAGGTTAGAGATGTATGTTAGCAAGAGAAGGATTTAAAAGTCAAGATCAAGCGCCAGAGACTTTGTAAGTTTAGGATCCAATAAGATCAGAGGTGAAGAAGACCTCTGTGAAAGACACTTTTTGTTAGTCCAACACACAGTTGTTTTTTTCTGGAAATCCAATGGTTCCAAAGTTGTTTTCTGTTAAATGACTATGGTCTATATTATGTTAGTTAGGATAGATAATGATGTTACTAAAATTAAGGTGCACTTTTCTACATTATATTTAATGACACTTAGTAAATATTTTTATCACTTTGCCTGTTATGCCTATTTATTCTCAAATAATAAAATTCACTTTAAAACAATGTACTTTAGCAACTGCTCAACGGTGTGACTACTCTCGCCCAGGCCGATCAGCTCCAACACCTCATAGCATCACTTGACTTGACACATGTGATATGAAGGAGGGGAAGTGGGTGCAACGTTGTGGCCTGCTGCTATTGGGGATGGGAATGTGTCCATGGAGGAGGAGGTGGAGAGATGTCTAGTGTGAGAGGCAACCTGATGCAATTGTGGGGTGGGGGAGTCTAAAGGACCTGGCCATGTTGCTGGGGTGCTTCCTTGCCATTGCCGCAAAAAATATTGACCCAGTAGGGCGTGAAAAACATGTACTGTCATTGCCCGTAATAGCTGCTCCAGGTGTCCCCCAATGTGGTTTGCAGCTTGCCACACAGTGAAAATTGCAAGGAGCAGCCCACACACATTCTCTACCATGTGAGAGTACAAGGCAACTTGGCCAGGTAGGGGTTTAGGCTGTAGACAAGCTATTTGCTGGTCAAAAAAGTTTTTCCAAGGCCAAACATTCTGCTATACACTCACCTAAAGAATTATTAGGAACACCATACTAATACGGTGTTGGACCCCCTTTTGCCTTCAGAACTGCCTTAATTCTACGTGGCATTGATTCAACAAGGTGCTGATAGCATTCTTTAGAAATTTTGGCCCATATTGATAGGATAGCATCTTGCAGTTGATGGAGATTTGAGGGATGCACATCCAGGGCACGAAGCTCCCATTCCACCACATCCCAAAGATGCTCTATTGGGTTGAGATCTGGTGACTGTGGGGTCCATTTTAGTACAGTGAACTCATTGTCATGTTCAAGAAACCAATTTGAAATTATTCGAGCTTTGTGACATGGTGCATTATCCTGCTGGAAGTAGCCATCAGAGGATGGATACATGTTCTCATTCTGTTTACGCCAAATTCGGACTCTACTATTTGAATGTCTCAACAGAAATCGAGACTCATCAGACCAGGCAACATTTTTCCAGTCTTCAACAGTCCAATTTTGGTGAGCTCGTGCAAAGTGTAGCCTCTTTTTCCTATTTGTAGTGGAGATGAGTGGTACCAGGTGGGGTCTTCTGCTGTTGTAGCCCATCCGCCTCAAGGTTGTGCGTGTTGTGGCTTCACAAATGCTTTGCTGCATACCTCGGTTGTAACGAGTGGTTATTTCAGTCAACGTTGCTCTTCTATCAGCTTGAATCAGTCAGCCCATTCTCCTCTGACCTCTAGCATCCACAAGGCATTTTTGCCCACAGGACTGCCGCATACTGGATGTTTTTCCCCTTTCACACCATTCTTTGTAAACCCTAGAAATGGTTGTGCGTGAAAATCCCAGTAACTGAGCAGATTGTGAAATACTCAGACCGGCCCGTCTGGCACCAACAACCATGCCACGCTCAAAATTGCTTAAATCACCTTTCTTTCCCATTCTGACATTCAGTTTGGAGTTCAGGAGATTGTCTTGACCAGGACCACACCCCTAAATGCATTGAAGCAACTGCCATGTGATTGGTTGACTAGATAATTGCATTAATGAGAAATAGAACAGGTGTTCCTAATAATTCTTTAGGTGAGTGTATACAGTATGTCTAACAATGGAGCTGAGATCAATGAGGAGTCTTAGCAGGAGAAAAACAAGCTGCTGATGATAATGCCAAGGGCACTGTATTGTGGTGCAATAGACATCTGGTACCTATCTTTGAACACCCAAGGCTTATTTTAATCCTGCAGATCTTGTACATGGCTGTGGTTTTGTGTGCCAGTCTGTGGGGAAAAAAACAACATAAGGGAGATACCCACACAAAGCTAGGGCAGATGAGCTTGGCTTAGCTCTGACAAGTTTTGGGCTGAATTCACCCGCAGTGTCAGCAGCATCACCAGAAACGAGGCAGACATGGTCCTGGCTGTTCTTTGGGAAGTTACGTTGCCTCTGCTCTTTATTGCTGTTGCTAACACCACCACCCTCCTCCTCTGATGTTGCGTCCTCCTCAGCACCCAGATCTGGCTCCTTGTCCTGTCCAACACACCACGCAAAATCCTCCTCCTCCCTGACACTTTTATCAGACTGTGAGACATCATAGAAGGCTCCTTCCATATTCTTGACATTTTGGGGCTTAAATGTACACAGTCATACAAAGTATTTAACGGTTTGCAAATATGTTTTAGGGAACTTAAACACAGGAAGATACAATATGATGTCCTTTCCATTCTTCCTTTTCACAAACACACTAAAGGCATTGCTACTGACATTTGACTTTGGAAATGATGCAGTATTGGCACCACTAACAGATTTGGGCCTAATGTCTTTGTGCGTTCAAATATGCAGATTCAGAAAAGTTGTCAACCTACTATACAATTATTTCCCCCCACCCCCACCAACATTTGAGCCATCTGGAGATACACAGACATGGATTTCAGCCTAGTTTTTCACATTATCACTCAGATATGTAAACTGACACCCTTTCTATTGTAAGAAACATGTATATGATATTTTCCCAAACTAAAAAAAATAAATAAAAATATTTAACTGTCTGGAGATGCACGGACATGGAATTTAGCCTAGTATTTCACGTTGCCAATCAGAGATGTACAATGCTAGCCTTTGTATCATAAGACACACGTATGTGCTATTTTTCCAAACTCCCTCCCCTCCAAAAAATTCAAAAAATAAACTTGGATTGTCTGGAGATTACCACACAGATTTTGGCCTAGTATTTCAGGTGTTCTCACTGACATTTCAAAAGTTTGGAAATTATTCCCCCAACAAAAAGCTGCACCTGTGTTATAAGGCAGTAATTGCAGCTAGAAGGCACTGCCAGGTACACCCAGATTCAGCCCCTCACTTTTCATTCCCTGGCTGACAGCTTTCCTTTCTTTTTCCTATTCTACACAATTCTTCTTATTTCTAGCCTTTCCCTTCACTGTCTCTCACTAGAATAGAAGCTTGATTGTGAGTGTTCAATGTACCTAAGATTGTTTTCTGTCAGACACTGCATAGATTCATCCATCCTCATTCACAGCCCAACACTGAAAGAAGTTCTGCTCATTCTGCAAGAGCACTTCCTTTCCTTCTGCAGCACTGATTGGCTCATCCAGGCTGTCTGTCAGGCTGTGAGCCAATCAGGTCAAGTTTCCCCCTTACGTCATCTTAGAGTTATGTGAGCATCCTTTTTCTTTCTCCCTAGTGCTTTTCCCCGCTGACATGTGCAGTAAAATGGCACTTCTCGTCGTTTTACTGGATTCATCCTAAACTATACTGAAAAGTTTTGGGTTTGTCTGCCGGCTGAAAATTTGGGAAGTTTGTATGGAACCCAGTTAATAATAAAAATAAATAATAATAATCTTTATTTATATTGCAACCAACATATTCCGCAGTGCTTTACAGTTCAGGGGTTCATGTACAAACAGTCATAAATAACATAGCAAGAGACAAGTCAATAATTACAACAAGAGGAATGAGGACCCTGCTCACAAGAGTTTACAATCTATGAGGAGATAGGGGTGACACAAAAGGTTAAAGTGCTTGTTTTGTACAATGATCCAGCCATCTTGGGAGAATAGGGGAGCAGATATAAAGCTGCATGAGCCAGTCAGCAGCCAATATAGGAAGTGCTTCTGGGTGCATGGGTGCGGTGGAGAGTTTGGTGGAGGATCAGGTTCAGGAAATGATAAATGAGCTATACACTGCGTGCAGAATTATTAGGCAAATAAGTATTTTGACCACATCATCCTCTTTATGCATGTTGTCTTACTCCAAGCTGTATAGGCTCGAAAGCCTACTACCAATTAAGCATATTAGGTGATGTGCATCTCTGTAATGAGAAGGGTTGTGGTCTAATGACATCAACACCCTATATTAGGTGTGCATAATTATTAGGCAACTTCCTTTCCTTTGGCAAAATGGGTCAAAAGAAGGACTTGACAGGCTCAGAAAAGTCAAAAATAGTGGGATATCTTGCAGAGGGATGCAGCACTCTTAAAATTGCAAAGCTTCTGAAGTGTGATCATCGAACAATCAAGCGTTTCATTCAAAATAGTCAACAGGGTCGCAAGAAGCGTGTGGAAAAACCAAGGCGCAAAATAACTGCCCATGAACTGAGAAAAGTCAAGCGTGCAGCTGCCAAGATGCCACTTGCCACCAGTTTGGCCATATTTCAGAGCTGCAACATCACTGGAGTGCCCAAAAGCACAAGGTGTACAATACTCAGAGACATGGCCAAGGTAAGAAAGGCTGAAAGACGACCACCACTGAACAAGACACACAAGCTGAAACGTCAAGACTGGGCCAAGAAATATCTCAAGACTGATTTTTCTAAGGTTTTATGGACTGATGAAATGAGAGTGAGTCTTGATGGGCCAGATGGATGGGCCCGTGGCTGGATTGGTAAAGGGCAGAGAGCTCCAGTCCGACTCAGACGCCAGCAAGGTGGAGGTGGAGTACTGGTTTGGGCTGGTATCATCAAAGATGAGCTTGTGGGGCCTTTTGGGGTTGAGGATGGAGTCAAGCTCAACTCCCAGTCCTACTGCCAGTTTCTGGAAGACACCTTCTTCAAGCAGTGGTACAGGAAGAAGTCTGCATCCTTCAAGAAAAACATGATTTTCATGCAGGACAATGCTCCATCACACGCGTCCAAGTACTCCACAGCGTGGCTGGCAAGAAAGGGTATAAAAGAAGAAAATCTAATGACATGGCCTCCTTGTTCACCTGATCTGAACCCCATTGAGAACCTGTGGTCCATCATAAAATGTGAGATTTACAAGGAGGGAAAACAGTACACCTCTCTGAACAGTGTCTGGGAGGCTGTGGTTGCTGCTGCACGCAATGTTGATGGTGAACAGATCAAAACACTGACAGAATCCATGGATGGCAGGCTCTTGAGTGTCCTTGCAAAGAAAAGTGGCTATATTGGTCACTGATTTGTTTTTTTTGTTTTTTTGAATGTCAGAAATGTATATTTGTGAATGTTGAGATGTTATATTGGTTTCACTGGTAAAAATAAATAATTGAAATGGGTATATATTTGTTTTTTGTTAAGTTGCCTAATAATTATGCACAGTAATAGTCACCTGCACACACAGATATCCCCCTAAAATAGCTAAAACTAAAAACAAACTAAAAACTACTTCCAAAAATATTCAGCTTTGATATTAATGAGTTTTTTGGGTTCATTGAGAACATGGTTGTTGTTCAATAATAAAATTAATCCTCAAAAATACAACTTGCCTAATAATTCTGCACTCCCTGTATGGAGAGGAGTTGGAAACGTATGCCAGGGTCTGGAAACTAACAGTGACAATAAGTGAACACCAGAGCACACGTCTAAAGTCATCCATGTGTATGGGTCCCGGTGCATGTGCAATGTAAGACCAGGATGACAGCACCAAGGGGAATATTGTATGCTGGCCTCTAGTGACTGAACATAATATAGCCTAAAGCCTACAAGTACAGAATAATGGATAAACTCTAAATAACTCTTCCTATATAAGGGTCAATATAGTCACTCTGAACAGTGTGTAGGTACGCAGCCCCATACGTAGCAAGTTGTGATGCACGGTGTGTTCTGATATCTTTCTATCATAGCCAGTGTTACATTTTTCAGCAATATGTATTACAGTACAAATCAAACCAGAGAAGCTAACCTTCACTCCCTATATGAACTAATGACCCTGTCTCAGGTTCACAGGTTGCCTTATATATATATATATATATATATATACTTAACAAAATGACGAGGCAGCACTTCCAGCTTTAAGGTGACAGGGTGAAGACCCCAATAGACTTTAATCCGGCAACGTTTCGGCCTGCTCAATGAGGCCTTTATCAAGCTACATAACAGTGTGTACAACCAGGTATATATACCCACAATCCAATACAAAATAATTACAATCAGTGATTACACATGTCATCAATCAAGTCACATGATCTCCAACTCCATCATCACGTGACTTTTGTGCATAGTAAACATTTGTAAAAACGTCATACAAAGATATAAAAAATACAAAATAGTGATCATCCTTGCTTACAGTAGATATGTGCATTTCAATCAATATATGTACGTACATCCATTTTAAAAAAGAGTTTATGTCCCCTGCATACATAACCCCAAGATGTACATAAAGTGCATAAGTGCCCCGTGCATAAAGAGTTAAAATCTTTTATTTGTGATGCAGCTGCATCATATCTAAACTTAAAATCAACCTGTTGGAGCTCACCATTCGTGGACCCATAGAACAGACCGGCGTTGGCGTCCCTCAGTCTGCAGCGCGCATGCTCCGGGTCAGACGTCACTGGTCCCGCCCCCTACGTCGCCGCGCTCCTACGTGCCAACTCCATGGACCGCAGCGTCATCCTATGGAGCGCATCGCAGGACCAACAGCAACGAGGGGAGGAGGGCCAGGTCATGTGACACAGAAATACGTCACGCTACATCAAAGGGCGTGTTCACGCTCCGGGTCAGACGTCACTGGTCCCGCCCCCCACACTGCCGCGCCCCTATGTGCCTACTCCATGGACCACAACGTCATCCAATGGAGCGCATCACAGGGACAACAGCATAGGAGGGAGAAGGGCCAGGTCATGTGACACGGCGTAAACACCTCGCCGCACCAGAAGGCGTGTTCAGTGTTCAAGGAGATCTGAAAAATCTCAAAGCGGACAATCGCGGAGATGCCTGTAGTGACAGTGCGCAACCTTGCATGCTACAACAAATCTACAACCTCAGCGTATAAAGGGCGGACGGGGTGGAAAAAATGAAATCGACCCCCAACCAGAGGCGATCCCATCTCTTCCACCGGGTCCCCAACTATCAAAATCATTATATGTGCAATTACAATGGGACAAACCCTTCCCATCTATCTGCACCGCAAACTCTGACATCAGTACATAACCACTCGCTATCCGGCTTGTGGCAAGTGAATATTGTATAACAACTCATGTAGTTCGCTAGTTGTAAAATAATTTATAGAGGTCAATAGACACATTGTGCATCAAGTCGCCCACTTAGACACACATCCGCCACCGTCCATCTAATCTCCTCTCTATGGTCACTTCATTCACCGGCGTGTTCAAGGGTCCATAGGCGGCTCCATGTAATGAAACAGATAAAGGGTCATTGGGCTCATCTACAGATTTATCTGAAATAGATGAAAAAATGTATCAACTTTTGTTCAAGAAAGAGTGTACACTGTTACATATCCCCCACATCAAAACAAAATGGAAGAGGACCCCCACGTCCGGCATGCTGACTGCACATCTACTATCCACATAGTTCCCATCTACATTCTGCATTGAGGCCATCAGGCTTCAAAGTATGTAACCTGTGTATCCACATAATCTCACGTTGTTTAAGAAGCTTTTCCCTGTTACCTCCCCTTTTCAGTGGTGGGATATGATCTATTACCCTGAATTTGAGGTCCTTTTCCCTGTGTCCAGCTTCAATAAAGTGCTTGGGCACAGGAAGATCTTTCCTCTTTTGGCGTATGGAATATCTGTGATAGTTCATCCTGGTCTTAACATCACATATGGTCTCCCCTACATAAAGGAGATTGCAGGGGCAAGACAAGAGATAGACCACATATGAGCTATCACAGGTCAGAAAGTGCCGTATGTCAAACTGCGTATTTAACACTGGGTGTGTGAATCTCTCCCCTTTAAGCATGTAGCTGCAGTTAACACAGCTCAAACACGGATAACATCCGTATTTTTTGCGACCTATGTACGTCTGGACTTTAGCCTTATCACCAGCCACCTCAGCTCTGACTAACTTGTCCCTCAGGTTATCTGCTCTCCTATATGACATTAGAGGGGGTACCGTGAATTCTTTCACTTTACCAAAGTTGCTGCTTAGTATGGGCCAGTGTTTTTTAACGGCACCTGCTATTTTGTAACTGCCTTCAGTGTATGTCGAAATGAATGGCACCCTCGCCTGCTTGCTCACTTCCTTCGGACTCTCTGTTTTCAATTCATTCAATTGTCTATGAACCAGTCTTCTGGGGTACCCTCTATTGATGAACTTATCTGCCATCTCAGACAGTCTCTTAGTTCGTACCTGTGAGTCTTTTACTATACGTTGCACACGGAGGAACTGGCTCCGTGGCAATGTCTTAACCATAGACCGCGGATGACAACTCTCAAACCTCAATAGTTTGTTACAGTCAGTCGGCTTGGTAAACAAATCGGTTATGAGTACAGTATCATGCTTCATAACCATGGTGTCCAGAAATTGGACCTGCTCGGTGGAGTACGTGAGAGTGAACTGGATCTCAGGATCCATTTCATTTAGAAATCCATGAAAACTAGCCAACTCATTCTCAGTGCCGTCCGTATATATATTTGCACTATTCATATGAATATAGTATTTACTGTATTTAAATATTAATTAGATCATTTGAGTCATACCCTGTAAATTGGAATACCCTCTTGGAGTAGAAGTATAACTAGTGTTGAGCGAATTGAAGTCAAACAAATTGACTTCGATACGAATTTTAGGAACAATTCGACTCACCGCAAAGCCAAATTTTCTCACGCTTCATGGTAACGAATCAATTTCCCCTGAAATGGCGGTAAAAAAAAAAAAATACTCGCCATCCATTTCTGCATAAGGAGGCTGTCGTGGCCATCTTTAAATCTCGTGTGCGGTGACGTAAACATCAGCAGGCCGTTTTGAAACTGATGTGTTTGGGGGACAGGCCCCATACTGCGCAGGAGCTGTGGCGGGGTATAGAACAACAGACCGACGAGTGGTTGCTGCCAGTGAGCCTCAAGCCCAGCCTGGAGGTGTGCGATAATGGCCGAAATCTCGTCGCAGCTCTGGGACTAGTCGGTTTGACACACATCCCTTGCCTGGCGCATGTGCTGAATTTGGTGGTGCAGAAATTCATTCACAACTACCCCGACATGTCAGAGATGCTGAATAAAGTGCGGGCAGTCTGTGCGCGCCTCTGCCGTTCTTATCCTGCCGCCGCTCGGCTGTCTGCTCTACAGCGTTACTTCCGCCTTCCCGCTCACCGCCTCATATGCAACGTGCCCACCAGGTGGAACTCCACCTTGCACATGCTGGAGAGACTGTGCGAGCAGCAGCAGGCCATAGTGGAGTTTCAGCTGCAGCACGCACGGGTGAGTCGCAATGCGGAACAGCACCACTTCACCTCCAATGACTGGGCCTCCATGCGAGACCTGTGTGCCCTGTTGCGCTGTTTCGAGTACTCCACCAACATGGCCAGTGGTGATGATGTCGTTATCAGCGTTACAATACCACTTCTATGTCTCATTGAGAAAACACTTAGGGCGATGATGGAAGAGGATGTGGCCCAGGACGAGGAGAAGGAGGAGGGGTCATCTCTAACACTTTCAGGCCAGTCTTTTAGAAGTGGCTCAGAGGGAGTTTTTTTCCAACAGCAGAGGCCAGGTACAAATTTGGCCAGCCAGGGCCCACTACTGGAGGACGAGGAGGAGGAGGAGGATGAGGAGCAGGATGGGGATGAAGCATGTTCACAGCGGGGTGGCACCCAACGCAGCCCGGGCCCATCACTGGTGCATGGCTGGGGGGATACGGAGGACGCAGACAATACGCCTCCCACAGAGGACAGCTTGTCCTTACCTCTGGGCAGCCTGGCACACATGAGCGACTACATGCTAAGGTGCCTGCGCAACGACAGCAGAGTTGCCCACATTTTAACGTGTGCTGACTACTGGGTGGCCACCCTGCTGGATCCCCGTTACAAAGACAATGTGCCGTCCTTAATTCCCTCACTGGAGCGTGATCGGAAGATGCGCGACTACAGGCGCACACTGGTAGACGCGCTCCTGAGAGCATTCTCGACTGACGCCGGGGGACAAGTGGAAGCACAAGGCGAAGGCAGGGGAGGAGGAAGAGGTCGCCAACGCATCTGTGTCAGCGCCAGAACCTCAGAAGGCAAAGTTAGCATGGCCGACATGTGGAAAAGCTTTGTCACCTCGCCGCAACAACCGCCCCCAACTGCTGATATAAAGCGTGTTAGCAGGAGGCAGCATTTGAACAACATGGTGGAACAGTACCTGTGCACACGCCTACAAGTACTGACTGATGTTTCTGCCCCATTCAACTTCTGGGTCTCCAAATTGTCCACATGGCCAGAGCTTGCCCTGTATGCCTTGGAGGTGCTGGCCTGCCCTGCAGCCAGTGTACTCTCTGAACGTGTATTTAGCACGGCAGGAGGCGTCATTACAGACAGATGCAGCCGCCTGTCCACAGCCAATGTGGACAAGCTCACGTTCATTAAAATGAACCAAGCCTGGATCCCACAAGACTTGTCTGTACCTTGTGCAGAATAGACAGTTCTAACAGCCTCAAACATCCATCCTTGTACTCAAGTGCACTTATTCCTTTTTTTTTTTTTTTGTATGTCCCAATATTTTGGGGGATACCCCTATGTAAAAATGCTAAATAACACACATCTGTGTTGGCTACCTATTCCTCCTTCGCCGCCGCTTCCACCTAGACCGCCACGTGAGCCTACACGGCCACATCCACCCATTCACCGCCTCCTCAACCTCTTCCTCCTACATCATTCCTAATTTTTATTTTTTTAAGGTGTTTTATGTTTTTTTATTCATTTCCCTATCCACATTTGTTTGCAGAGCATTTGTCATGCTCTTAAGCACATTTTGCTGCCATTTGCAGCCCTCTAGCTCTTTCCAGGGCTATTTTAGAGCCATTTTAGTGGCCAAAAGTTCGGGTTCCCATTGACTTCAATGGGGTTCGGGGTCAAGTTTGGGTCAACCTTTTTTAAGTTCGGCCGAACCTGCCGAACCCGAACATCCAGGTGTCCGCTCAACTCTACTCAAATGGTATGTTAACATGTGGCAGGTTTGTTACAGACATTTCTACTGTGTTCCATTCATACGAATGGGGCTTGGAGAACTTCAAGCACATGTTCTAGAAGCAATCCCATTCAGTTAGTATAGATCAGATTTTTTAGTTGGAGAAATTTCTACATCATATCTTCTCTGTGGGAACTTACCCTTATACCTGCAGTGAAGATCTGAAGAAAGTATTGACATGTTTCGAACTTAAAATCTGCACCGCCTATCAAAGTCCACACAGAATTTTTTTTCCACAACATGCAGACGATATTTGCTAAAATCTCATCCATTTTGCTGATACTGGATGGCAGGTGGAAAATCTTCAGCCTTTCTGTTTTGTGTGAACATACCACTAGGGAAAAAAGTTTTGATTGCACGAGCTAGAGTAGCCAACATGAATCTGAACACAAAAAGTGGACATTTTCCAAAGTCTGTGTCTGCTTATGTGCTTGGGCTGTTATAAACAAATTTCCCCATTATTACCTATATATCCAATCTGTGTAACTGTGGTCTGATGTGTTCTACTACATTTAGCAAGCAATGTGTGATCTATATGAGATAAATAAAGCTACCACTTTCCCTGATTATTTTATCAAATTGTAAGCTGAATACCTACATTTCAAATGAACAATTTCAAATTAGGCTGTTAGTTAGCAATGCAGTAAGATGCCCAATATTGGCAAGTTAAAACAAAAAAAGCCTGCCTTTTCCATCCATATGGGTATGTGTCCATCTGCTGTGAGCTGAGTTTTATTTGTTTGTCTGTAGGAGCAGCCAAACAACAGCCAGTCATCCCAAACATATGGGGTCTGATTCACACATCTACTGAACAAGTCTACCAGAAGGCCATAGTAAAATGAAACGGATGCCAGCAAACTCAAATTAAATGTAGAATAAAGTGGAAAATCATATGAAAATGCAAGGACATTGACTTTCTATATAACAAAAATTTGGAGCAAATTGGTAAATTCATGGACAAGTTTAGGCCACTTCCCTCCTGTACTTCCTGCACTTCATCAGAACCAAATACATAAGAGTATTGGTCAATGTCTCTCAATGATGGCACAGGCATAGTTAGAGACAACAGATTAATTTGGTACCAGGGCAGAGACGATGGGTAGGTGAAGGTAGCCACCCACCTAGGGCACAACCTTGCTACCCATAAAGGGGGGAGCAAATTTAGGGTAAAAAAAAATTATAAATGTAACTTGTGAGCACTTCCTCTGTGGAAGCACTCATTAATATAGGAGGACAAGGGAGGGGTAAATATAGCGCTTCTAGAGCTGGTATTACTCACCCATCCCTGGTCCACTACTCTGGGTGTTGGTGGGGGCTGCACTGTGGCCTTGCAGCAGAGTGTACAGTTTATAGTATGCGTAAGAGTGCACTATGACCTGACACTGCATAATCAGGTCCTAGTACAATGCGGGTGCTAAGATAGCATGAAGCAGCAAGAGCATAGTACTGGCAGCACCCACAGCACAAGAGGTGAGTAGTTGTTTTACATTTTGGCTAGTCTAAAGTCTGTTTATGTTGGCCCTATGTCATCTTTACTAAAACGCCTGACCATACATAATGGCCTCCGTGAAGCTTTTTAGTACTATCCCCGTTTCTCTCGATATACAGAGGTAGAACTTATAGGTGGTGACAGGGCTGTGAGTAAATTTGAAATTTGGGTTCTGATCTGGGCTCTCTTAAAATTTGGGATTGTTATGGGGTATAAACTTGGGGGTTAATTTAGGGTCTTAATGAATTTGGCATCTGTACAGAATTGGGGACTGATCTAGGGTCTGCATGAATTTCAGAGCAGATTTGGCATCTGTATGTGAAGCTGGGTGCTGATCTGCGGTCTGTATAAACTTGGGGTCAGATCTGGGGTCTTATTTTGGGGGCTGATGTGTTGTCTAATCTGAGGTCTGTATGAACTTGTGGGCTGATCAGGGGTCTATATTCTTTTTTGGGTCTGATGTGGAGGTTTATATTAATTTTGGGGTCTGTTTGGAGGTCTGTATTCATGTTAGGGCCTAGGGAGTCTGTAGTAATTGTCTGGTCTAGTTTGGGAGTCTGTATTAATTTTGAGGTCTTCTGGAGGGCTTTATTAATTCTGGGTTTTGCATGGAGGTCTATATTAATTTTGGGGTTTTTTCCAGGAGTCTTAATTTTGGGGTCTTATTTGAGGTAGTCCAGCCATCTATACTGTATTTTTGAATAAAAGTATTGATAACTTTCTACCCCCCCCCCCCCCTGCTCTCCCTCCACTTCTTCCTGTGTTCTCACTGGTCTCTGTAATTCCAGGTCTCTCTCCACCTAGACATGTGACCACTGCGGTCAGTGATTGGGAAGCGAGCAGCAGAGATCTGCTATTATTATTTAAGACTTTCTAAGCAGTTAAAATAAAAACTACATGGCTGAACAACCCTGTTAATTTTGAGTTTTGACCTGGGGTTTGAATCTATTTTGGGGTCACCCCATGAAAAATATTCTACAGTTTTCAAACCTGCACCTGAATCTGAATAATTTTGTAATTGCATGTAATTAAATACTTAGTATAGCCACTGAGTAATTATATAAAATGTATCTCTATAGATCTGTATCTCTTTTTCTAATTTCTTTGTCCTACTTACTAAGAAGGCAGCGCATGCTCAGTTTCATCCTTTAACTGCCTCCTGAGCTGTGACATACTCCTTGAGAAAAGACATTCCCCTTGAGCTACCAGCTTGACATAAATCTAGCAGACCAATTGGAACAATGATTGGGGAAATGTCTGAATCCACATGAGGTACAGGTATGGTTCTAGCTTTGTTAGAAAAAGCCAAAAACAATGAGTCAGAGGTTTAACCTGAATCTCCTGGTCCCTAATGCAAAATCTTTAATAGTCCCTCAGTTGCCATGTGCCATTTATTAATACTGCCATTTTTTTTATATGGCAGAGAGGGCTGCACACCGCTGACCAAAGATGCACAGTAAACTCTGCAGTCTTCAGAAGAAATCATCATGATGGTCTGGACCAAATAGAGAAGAAAAGGAAAGTAAACAACTTAAATCATTGGAGACATCAGCTGTGAGTCACTATATTTATATTTGTTCTGTTTATGATACTTCTTTTAAAAAGTGTTTACACCTCTTTATTACAAAGTAAGGTCACTTTAAATTGATTATTGGGGGTGCAATTTGCTTACTCTGCGTAGGGCACCAAAATAACCTGTCCCAGCCCTGTTAGGTACACTGTAGAATCAAGCATATATAGAAAATTCACTGCCTGTCCCAAAAAAAAAAGTTGTCACCTGGATTTAACTAAGCAAATAGTTATGAGCCTCCTATTGGATAATTACTGCATGGGCAATTATCTTTCAGCTGGCAACAAGTTATTTAACCCCAACTGGTGCAATGAGTTTCTTCTCATTTCTTAAACAACTATGTTGAAAGACACATTTCGTGGTTGTGGAAAAGATGTTAGTCTGTTTGAGAAGGGTCAAATCATTGGCATGCATCAAGCAGAGAAAACATCTAAGGAGATTGCAGAAACTACTAAAATTGGGTTAAGAACTGTCCAACACATTATTAAAAACTGGATAGATAGTGGGGACCCATCGTATTCAAGGAAGAAATGTGGCTGGAAAAAATCCTAAATAATCGTGATTGGCAATTACTTAAACGTTTGGTGAAATCAAATTGAAGAAAAACAACAGTAGAAATCAGGGCTATGTTTAATAGTGAAAGTAAGAGCATTTCCACACGCACAATGCGAAGGGAACTCAAGGGATTTGGACTAAACAGCTGTGTAGCCGTGAGAAAACCACTAATCAGTGAGGCAAACCAGAAAAAAAGGCTTCAATTTGCTAGGGAGCGTAAAGATTGGACTCTGGAGCAATGGAAGAAGGTCATGTGGTCTGATAAGTCAAGATTTACCCTGTTCCAGAGTTATGGGCGCATCAGGGTAAGAAGAGAGGCAGATGAAGTGATGCACCCATCATGCCTAGTGCCTACTGTACAAGCCTGTGGGGGCAGTGCTATGATCTGGGGTTGCTGCAGATGGTCAGGTCTAGGTTCAGCAACAGTATGTGCACCAAGAATGAGGCAGCTGACTACCTGAACATACTGAATGACCAGGTTATTCCATCAATGGATTTTCTCTTCCCTGATGGCACGGGCATATTCCAAGATGACAATGCCAGGATTCATCGGGCTCAAATTGTGAAAGAGTGGAGTTCAGGGAGCAGGAGACATCATTTTCACACATGGATTGTCACCACAGAGTCCAGACCTTAACCTCATTGAGAATCTTTGGGATGTGCTGGAGAAGTCTTTTCGCAGCAGTCAGACTCTACCATCATCAATGCAAGATCTTGGTGAAAAATGAATGCAACACTGGATGGAAATAAATCTTGTGACATTGCAGAAGCTTATCGAAACAATGCCACGGTGAATGCGTGCCGTAATCAAAGCTAAATGTGGTCCAATGAAATATTAGAGTGTGTGACCTCTTTTTTTGGGCGGCGACTTTTTTTTCTTGTACAGGCAGTGTATAACAGAGTCCCTTTAAGAAGCAATAACTCTTCCTCTGTATTGCTTTGTACCCAGCTCCCTGGGTGTTGAAACTCTGGCTCCAGTCTCTTTAGAGTGACAGCAATAACTGTGGCTGTATTTGCATATATCAATATAGATCACCAATCCGCACAGTGTTCTCAGTCATGGCATGCCCATCCTTGAGACATACAGTACACAGTCTCGGACACTGGGTTGCTTGCAGGCAGCAGTCTGGCTGGTTTTGGTTATAGGCCTGTGATCTGCAGGCTCCACTCCGCAATGCTCAGATTCTCTGTGGCACTATCTGTGCACTGAGGTGTTGCATTTTTATGACTGGCACCAATAACCTCCACTGTTAGCTAGCTACATCAGAATTAATGCTAGCTATGTTTACATTATAAGCTTTACAGCTCACAATTTAATCTAACCTAATATCATTTAACAGAAATGTCCTGCCATTTATATTGACAATCTGCCCTAAGAATATGTCATCAATATATGATCAGCGGGGGTCTTACACCCAGCATCCCCACCAATCAGCTGTTTGATGAGGAGGCAGTGCTCCATGGGAGCCCCGCTTACTGTTCATTACTCTACGCATCATCTGCTGTCATTCACTTGAATGGAGCATGTACTTGTCACCCACTGCACTTCCGAGAGAAAGTGCAGTGCAATCAACAGGAAGTGGCACTCACATGAAGTGCCGCCTCCTCTTCAAAAAGCTGATCTGCAGTCATGAAATGGCTGGAAACCCCCTTTAATGTAACCAGAATACCTCTTTAGGAACCTTATTAAAATCAAGTCACATGTTTAGGAATGTCCTTTTGCATCCCCATATATTATCCACCAGCAATAATCCAGTTGGTCAATAGATGGCAGCATGATCTCTCTTTTTTTTTTTTACAACACACACGTCAATTATATTTTCCATATCAATAGTTCAGTATATTTACAGTATATCCACAAGGTTTTTCATACATTTATGCAAGTACATGGCACACATAGTGAATCAAACAAAATCATGCAGGATTCAGTCCTACATCAGCTCAGCAGTTCAAATTAGGTGGAGTGACCACAGCTACAGGTTTTTATAAGAAAAGGTAAAGTAGGTTTCAATACTATCACACATGGTCAGAAACATCAAAGCAAAAGTTAATGTACTTGCTGTAATTAAATTTGATTATATATTTTGGACTGTTTTGAAAATATAAAATGTAATCAATAACTTTTACTATAAATAAATCTGTCAAAAAGGTGGAGCTCATTTCCAGCAAACAACGCCCACTTTTCTTGCCAGTTTTCAAAACAAAAGTACTAAGAAGAGTCGAAGTTCTTCTAAAACGCAGTATAACAGAATCTCATTGTGCTTTGTTGGTATTCCTTCACGTATAACATCAGGATTGAATCTGTACAGTAGCTTAACTACCAGGGAAGCGGCCCACCCTGTCTGTCTGATAAATTCATTAAAAGAGGGCCCGCCTGGCCAATCACCTACCTGTCCAACTGCCCACCCACATACAG
Organism: Bufo bufo; assembly: GCF_905171765.1. NCBI lineage: Eukaryota > Metazoa > Chordata > Amphibia > Anura > Bufonidae > Bufo > Bufo bufo. Next base: position 151,125,419 of record NC_053392.1, on the reverse strand, counting down.
TCTACTCTGCATTAAGCGTTGCAGGCCGAGGGAACAATACGAGCTGGCAGCACGCTATGCGTATCATTCAGACAGCGCTGGCAGCCCACACTTACATATGCACGCAAGGATGGTCCTGGCATCGGGTGCGTGCGTGTGCCATAAAATCAGGGCTCTTAGAACTTTGACTTCTTCAGGGACATGAACGCCAAATGAAGGGCTTTATGTAACCAAGATTAGATTACAATAGTTATACTTCATGTCACAACTTAAAATGCCACAGTAATGAGCTCCCGCATCAAATAATATTATCACATATAAATCAGTTAAGATGACAAAATGAGCAAATTCACATATCAGAAAAAAATGCACTAACATAGAATTTTCACTTATTTTACACCTGTCTTTAGTCCAACAGTACAACCATCATACAAAGTTAGTTCGTTATGCTTAAAGAAACACTGCAGCTTTAAAAAATATATATATTTTACAAATATTGATAACTCACCACCAGTATTCCAGCAGTGTAATTTGTTATACCCTAACTCAGTTGCATCCATACATTTTGAACCTGTACATTATGGGAACCTGGTCATGTGAGCTCAAGGCTGACCACTGGCCCAGAGCTTGTTCTAATGTGTATACAGCAGTGGTCAGTCTCCCAACTGTCTCTGTATGTGAACTACAGGATGACATAATCACCAAACAGATCCCTCATTTATATCCCTGTATTGTGTTGACGATGTCTTCCCTAAAAGACCAGGAATGCAAATATATAGTAGGTAATTGACCCTTCTTTGTCAACTCCGTGCTTCATTAAGGTCCCTTTACACTGCTTAATTGAACGTTCCTTCCCAACAATTGCCTGCTTGTACCTATTACCAGATGAATGGGCGCTTCACTCGTTCATTGGGTAATCGGCAGCACCCTTACACTGGCAGATTATCACTATTGATAATACAGTGACTAGCTTGACTAGCTGCAGTTATATAAACCTCCTGCCTGTCTATGCTATCTGTGTGTACTGACCTCTAGTGTAGTTCTATGAAATGTGGCTTCACAATGGTCTTCATTAGAAATGGCCTTGCGGTTCGCCTGGCGGTCGTTTTGCAGCGAACTTTGCTCGTTCGCTATTCGCCGAACATGCGAACATATGGCAATGTCCACCAATGCCATATTTTTGGCATTGTGCCGAACTTTGACCCATGACACATCCATCAGGTGGGACAGGACAGCCAATTGAGACGTTTCAGCACATGGACACACACCCACCCTATAACAGAACCCGATCTGGCAGCCATTTTACATTCTGTGTTTTGCCAGTGTAGGGAGAGGTTGCTTTGTGGAGCAGGGACAGACTGTTAGGGAACCAAACGCTAGCTAATAGGGCCACAAAAATCCTTTTAAGGACTGGTATAGGTGTGCTATCGATAGGTGTGATATACTGAGATGTGTGATATACTTATAATATACTTTCTAACATAGAAAGTATATTATAGTGCATTTGTATTGTGCAGCAGTTGTTTGCGGTTCTGCTGCGATACTGCAGCTATATAGAGGGACAAACGCTATTGGAACAACTAATTGCAATGGGTGTGATATACCCATAAAAAAAACTGATTGAGAGGTGTGATATACCTTTTTCCACAAAATACTGATTGAGGGCTGTGATATACCTGTTGCCCCAAATAAACAGGGTGGTGTGATATAACTGTTGTGACAATTTTTTTTATTGAGGGGTGTGATATACCTGCTTCCACAAAATACTGATTAAGGGGTTCGATATACCTGCTTCCCCAAATATTGATTGATTGGGTGCGATATACCTGCTTCCAAAAAATACTGATTAAGGGTTTTGATATACCTGTTTCCACCAAATATTGATTGAGGCCTGCAATATACCTGCTTCCACAAAATACTGATTGAGGGCTGCGATATACCTGCTTCCACAAAATGCTGATTAAGGGGTTTGATATACCTGTTTCCACCAAATATTGATTGAGGACTGCGATATACCTGCTTCCACAAATACTGCTCTTCTCTAGGGACTTAGGCACAGGGTCATTTTGAAAATGACAGGAGGAAGAGGCAGGCCGTTTCGCAGGGGTGGTAGGGTCGGCATGTGCACTAGGCCGGAGCCTAAGTGGGAAGTTGGAGAAGGTGCGTGCGATTACTTCAAAGGGCGCACCAGAGTTGGTTGAGTGGCTCACTCACCCTTCCGCTTCTGCACCCTCCTCATCCTCTGTATCTGCACCCTCCTCACTCTCTGTTGTGTGCACCCCCAAATTCACCACCACCACCAGCATAGCCCCTCCACTCGAGTCAGAGGAATTATTTTCCCATCCATTACCAGACCTTACCGATGCGCAGCCATTCTTGGCGTTAAATGAGGAAAAGGAGGTAGCAACGGCCACCACCCAGCGGTCTGACGACAGTACCCAGATCAGTCCAAGGAGGGAGGTCCCCGCTGTTGCTACCTACTCCGAGATCTAAAATGATGACGTGTCGATGGACTTCAAGTGGGTGCCCACAAGAGAGGAAGAGGAGGGGAGTTCAGAGGGAGAGGCGGAGCAGCAGATAGGGAGGAGAAGAAGGGGAAACAGGCAGAGCTCGCAGGGCAGAGGAGGCAAAAAGCAGACTGCAAATGTATCTGGAGCGTACCATCGACCATGCATTGTCACTTCTGGTGCTCCCAGGATGCCGGCACATGGCTCAGCAGTGTGGGCTTTTTTTTTTAACGTGTCAGCTGCTGACAATAGTGTTGCCTTCTGCAGCCTGTGCTGTCAACGCATAAGTCGCGGTAAGCCTTACACTCACCTAGGGACGACCGCCTTAAGAAGGCACCTGGCCTCCCATCACCGAGCCCAGTGGGAGAAATGCCATCAGAACCCACAAAGCCACACTTATGGAGCTCCACGTCCTGCCTCTTCTCCTTCTCCTTCTTCTCTCTCCTCCCATTTGTCCTCCATTCCACCTTCCACCGTGCCATCATCGCGTTCATCTGGCAGAAGGCAGGCTTCTGTGGCCCAAATGTTCGAGCGTAAAAAGTTACGCTCGCCGGATAACCCTCTTGCCCAACGGCTGACCGCTGGCTTGTCGGAACTGCTAGCCCGCCAACTACTGCCATATAAACTGGTGGACTCGGAGGCCTTTAGAAAATTTGTGGCCATTGGCACACCATAATGGAAGGTCCCCGAGAGGAAATATTTCTCCCAGAAAGGCATCCAAGACCTATATGGCCAGGTTCAGCGGCAAGTTAGTATATCTCTGGCACACAGTGTCTGTGCCAAGATACATCTGACCACAGACACGTGGTCTAGCAAACACAAGCAGGAAAGTACATAACTTTTACTGCACACTGGGTGAACCTTCTGACAGCGGTCAATCATGTAACCCGTGGCTCCCGTGTGGATTTGGTGTTACCACCAAGGGTTGCATGCAGGCCTGCCTCTTCTTCTCCTCCTCCTACTCCATCCTCCGTGTCCTCCTCGGCTGACTCCTCCTTTTTCACTGCTACCGCCTCTTCTGCTGTGCCCCCCAAGCTCCCCAGAACCTATTCGACATGCTAGGTAAGACGTTGCCATGCTGTGCTGCGGCTGTTGTGCCTGCAAGCCAAGAGCCACACCGGTCCTGCACTGCTTTCCACTCTGCGGTCACAGGCCGATCAGTGGCTAACCCAGCTCAATTTGACAGTTGGTAAAGTGGTGTGCGACAACGGTGCCAATCTGCTTAGCGCGCTGAAACAGGGCAAAATGACACATGTGCCGTGCATGGCACACATCCTGAACTTAGTCGAGCAGCGATTCATTTACAAATAAACCGGGGTCCAGGACGTCTTGCGGCAGGCCAGGAAAATCTCTGGCCATTTTAGAAGATCTTACGCGGCCATGGCTCGCCTTGTTGGCGTCCAGCGGCGACACCACTTGCCCGTCAGACATCTGATTTATGACAGCCCGACGCGCTGGAAATCCACCTTGCATATGCTTGATAGGCTGCTCCAGCAGCAATGTGCCGTTAACGACTACCTATACGATCTCTGTAGCAGGACAGGTTCTGCTGAGCTTGGTTTCTTTTCACCGCACCAGTGGCTGCTCATGCGCGACGCATACAGACTTTTGCGGCCATTTGATGAGATCACCAAACTGGTCAGTCGCAGCCAGGGCGCCATCAATGACATCTTACCTTACGCCTTCTTTCTGGAGCGTGCATTGCATTGTGTAATTGATCAAGCCATCGAGGAGCAGGTGCAGGAAGATGAGGAAGTCGCATTGCTGAATCAATTCCAAGGGGGGCTTCTTCATCTGAGACAAGTCAGCAGGAGTCTGAAGAGGAGTCAGAAGAGGATGGTGGCTGGGGGGAGGAGGAGGAGGAGGAGCAAGAAGAGCAGGCTTTGAGGGGGACTTTAAACTTTTCAGGGAACCCTGGTGTTGTCCATGGCTGGGGGGAGGAGACCGAGGACGACATTCTACTGGGCGATGAGCAGGAGCCAGGGCGCTCCACGGCTTCCAATTTAGTGCAAATGGGGGCCTTCATGCTCCAGTTTGAAGAGGGACCCCCGTATAAAAAGCATAAAGCGCAAGGACCAGTACTGAGTGGCAACGAACTTAGACCCCTGGTACAAACACAAAACGGAGGGCATGTTACCAGCTTCACAGAGGGATGTCAGAATGTAGCATTTCCAGGCCTTGCTGCGAGAGATGCTACATTCTGCTGTTGCGGGGGCTGGCAGAGGAATTTCCACCCAGAGCGATACAGGTGCGGGTACCAATCCTACCGTGCCTGCAAGAAGAGGGCGGTTTGAAGATGTGTTGGTCACTTCAGATAAGAGATCATTCTTGCAGCCAACCCATCGAAAGCTGCCCTCCAGATCCAGCCTCAGGGAACACCTAGACCAAGAGGTGCCCATCTACATCGGGTTAAAGGCCAATGTGGACGATCTGAGAAGCGAGGAACCCCTGGACTACTGGGTGTGTATGCTTGACCTGTGGCCAGAGATGGGACAATTTTCCATGGAACTTTCAGCGCAGCAGGGGGGATTGTGACCGATAAGCGCACTCGCCTAGCTAACGTCAGTATGGACTACCTCACATTTCTAAAAATGAATGAAGCCTGAATCTCGTAGGAATTCAACACCTGTGATGACCACATGTAATTGAATTTCCTTATGCCAGCCCACACATATCCGCCACCACCCAGAACAAAGAATGGTCCTTGTCTTATGTATATACAGCGGCATAAAAGGCCTTTTCTGTCAGGTGAATGCCTAATTTTTAGGGCCTGTGCTGGCCTACAGTAAAATTTGTATCCAGTGACCGCCTAATGTACCTCTAGCCACATCATCACAAGTTCTTTTCTGTCAGGTGAATGCCTAATTTTTGGGGCCTGTACTGGCCTACAGTAACATTTTTAGCTAGTGACCGCCTAATGTACCTCTAGCCACATAATCACAAGTTCTTTTCTGTCAGGTGAATGCCTAATTTTTGGGGTCTACACTCCAGTGCCCTACAGTAAAATTTTTATCCAGTGACCGCCTAATGTACCTCCAGCCACATCATCACAAGTTCTTTTTTGTCAGGTGAATGCCTAATTTTTGGGGCCTGTACTTCCATGTAGCTTCTGTGGCCCAAATGTTCGAGCGTAAAAAGTTACGCTCGCCGGATAACCCTTTTGCCCAACGGCTGACCGCTGGCTTGTCGGAACTGCTAGCCCGCCAACTACTGCCATATAAACTGGTGGACTCGGAGGCCTTTAGAAAATTTGTGGCCATTGGCACACCATAATGGAAGGTCCCCGAGAGGAAATATTTCTCCCAGAAAGGCATCCAAGACCTATATGGCCAGGTTCAGCGGCAAGTTAATATATCTCTGGCACACAGTGTCTGTGCCAAGATACATCTGACCACAGACACGTGGTCTAGCAAACACAAGCAGGAAAGTAAATAACTTTTACTGCACACTGGGTGAACCTTCTGACAGCGGTCAATCATGTAACCCGTGGCTCCCGTGTGGATTTGGTGTTACCACCAAGGGTTGCATGCAGGCCTGCCTCTTCTTCTCCTCCTCCTACTCCATCCTCCGTGTCCTCCTCGGCTGACTCCTCCTTTTTCACTGCTACCGCCTCTTCTGCTGTGCCCCCCAAGCTCCCCAGAACCTATTCGACATGCTAGGTAAGACGTTGCCATGCTGTGCTGCGGCTGTTGTGCCTGCAAGCCAAGAGCCACACCGGTCCTGCACTGCTTTCCACTCTGCGGTCACAGGCCGATCAGTGGCTAACCCAGCTCAATTTGACAGTTGGTAAAGTGGTGTGCGACAATGGTGCCAATCTGCTTAGCGCGCTGAAACAGGGCAAAAAGACACATGTGCCGTGCATGGCACACATCCTGAACTTAGTCGAGCAGCGATTCATTTACAAATACCCCGGGGTCCAGGACGTCTTGCGGCAGGCCAGGAAAATCTCTGGCCATTTTAGAAGATCTTACGCGGCCATGGCTCGCCTTGTTGGCGTCCAGCGGCGACACCACTTGCCCGTCAGACATCTGATTTATGACAGCCCGACGCGCTGGAAATCCACCTTGCATATGCTTGATAGGCTGCTCCAGCAGCAATGTGCCGTTAACGACTACCTATACGATCTCTGTAGCAGGACAGGTTCTGCTGAGCTTGGTTTCTTTTCACCGCACCAGTGGCTGCTCATGCGCGACGCATACAGACTTTTGCGGCCATTTGATGAGATCACCAAACTGGTCAGTCGCAGCCAGGGCGCCATCAATGACATCTTACCTTACGCCTTCTTTCTGGAGCGTGCATTGCGTTGTGTAATTGATCAAGCCATCGAGGAGCAGGTGCAGGAAGATGAGGAAGTCGCATTGCTGAATCAATTCCCAGGGGGGCTTCTTCATCTGAGACAAGTCAGCAGGAGTCTGAAGAGGAGTCAGAAGAGGATGGTGGCTGGGGGGAGGAGGAGGAGGAGGAGCAAGAAGAGCAGGCTTTGAGGGGGACTTTAAACTTTTCAGGGAACCCTGGTGTTGTCCATGGCTGGGGGGAGGAGACCGAGGACGACATTCTACTGGGCGATGAGCAGGAGCCAGGGCGCTCCACGGCTTCCAATTTAGTGCAAATGGGGTCCTTCATGCTCCAGTTTGAAGAGGGACCCCCGTATAAAAAGCATAAAGCGCAAGGACCAGTACTGAGTGGCAACGAACTTAGACCCCTGGTACAAACACAAAACGGAGGGCATGTTACCAGCTTCACAGAGGGATGTCAGAATGTAGCATTTCCAGGCCTTGCTGCGAGAGATGCTACATTCTGCTGTTGCGAGGGCTGGCAGAGGAATTTCCACCCAGAGCGATACAGGTGCGGGTACCAATCCTACCGTGCCTGCAAGAAGAGGGCGGTTTGAAGATGTGTTGGTCACTTCAGATAAGAGATCATTCTTGCAGCCAACCCATCGAAAGCTGCCCTCCAGATCCAGCCTCAGGGAACACCTAGACCAAGAGGTGCCCATCTACATCGGGTTAAAGGCCAATGTGGACGATCTGAGAAGCGAGGAACCCCTGGACTACTGGGTGTGTAGGCTTGACCTGTGGCCAGAGCTGGGACAATTTTCCATGGAACTTTCAGCGCAGCAGGGGGGATTGTGACCGATAAGCGCACTCGCCTAGCTAACGTCAGTATGGACTACCTCACATTTCTAAAAATGAATGAAGCCTGAATCTCGTAGGAATTCAACACCTGTGATGACCACATGTAATTGAATTTCCTTATGCCAGCCCACACATATCCGCCACCACCCAGAACAAAGAATGGTCCTTGTCTTATGTATATACAGCGGCATAAAAGGCCTTTTCTGTCAGGTGAATGCCTAATTTTTAGGGCCTGTGCTGGCCTACAGTAAAATTTGTATCCAGTGACCGCCTAATGTACCTCTAGCCACATTATCACAAGTTCTTTTCTGTCAGGTGAATGCCTAATTTTTGGGGCCTGTACTGGCCTACAGTAACATTTTTAGCTAGTGACCGCCTAATGTACCTCTAGCCACATAATCACAAGTTCTTTTCTGTCAGGTGAATGCCTAATTTTTGGGGCCTACACTCCAGTGCCCTACAGTAAAATTTTTATCCAGTGACCGCCTAATGTACCTCCAGCCACATCATCACAAGTTCTTTTTTGTCAGGTGAATGCCTAATTTTTGGGGCCTGTACTTCCATGTAGTGTTATGCACGAATATTTGAATAGCAAATTTTTATTGCGAATATCGCCACTTCGAGAGTTCGCGAATATTTAGAATATAGTGCTATATATTACTTACATCGAATATTCGACATTTTTTGAACACATGATTCCTCTCTGCTTCTTGCTTGTGGGCCAATGAGAAGGAAGCAATATCAAGTTCACAACAATACTTAGTGCACCAATCAGTAATCTGTAGTCAGACCTGCTAAAATGTGAAGTTGCGAAAACAAATTCTAATCACTGACGATTAGCGCAATCGCAAATATATTGGAGCACTTGACTATCTGCATATAAAGCTATTCTAATGTTCTGCCATGCCAAACATTTTCTCCAGTCTCAGGAAACTTATACCAGCTTGAAAAATGGACCCACACTTGTATTTTGCATTACAAATTCGCATTACGCGATTTTTACATTGTCGATTTATCGCATTCAATAAAATAATTTGGGAATATATTACGAATATTTTACTAAATATTCTTGAAATATCGCGACTTCGAATATAGCCCATGCCGCTCATCACTACTCCCGTGGCCTAAAATAACATTTTCCTAGGCTCCAGCAGGGCACATTTTTGAGAGTTTCCTTTTAAGATGCATAAAAATGGCCTCTGATTAAAATACATATTTTTTGTGGGAATTTTTGCCAATAATCCCCCTCTGGTATGTCACTGTCCATGTTGTGGGACTATTTTTGCACTTCTAGTAAGTATTTGGTGGCTGCAAATATGACCTGATGGTTTTTCAGGTTCGACTGCCATTTAAGTCAATGGGGCCCTCTGCGAACGTGCGGTTCGCAAAAATTTGATCGCGAACGTGCGTTCGCGAACCATCCCGGCCGATATTTGTCCATCACTAGTCTTCATGCCTCCTGCATGTGAGAGTTGACAGGGGATAAAGAGACGACAGGATCAAGCCGGCAGACATGCTCAAGCTGAATCACATTTCCCCAAACTTACCTCTCCAGGCTCCAGCGTTGCGATCTCCAGCCAGGAGAGATACACAGTTAAGCCACACCCCCTGGTGAGGAGACAACATCCTTAGTTACAGGATGCAATGATCTTTCTCCCTACAGGGTGTGTGCTGGAGGAGATTAGCAGTGGGTTGATTCCTCAGATGCTCTATTCCTGTGTGCTAGTGTTCTGACTAACAGAGCGCCTAGTCATGACTTATCAGGTTCTGGTCCTGCGACTCAGTGCTCTGCTTAAACCCCCTCCTGTTCATATATCAGTGCCATTGATAGTCTTGTTTTGGCTCACTATCTAGGTTCCTGGTTCTTGGGTTCATTTGGATTTGTTTGTTCTTTTGAGCTTGGCTTGTCTTTTGATCCCTCTCTGTCTCATTTGATTTCTACTGTGCATCCTGTCTGGTATTTGATCTCGGATTGTCTTTTGATTACTCTCTGTCTCTTATTTTTGTACTGCGTTGCCTTCCTGTTCTGACCCATTTTTGTACGACTATCCCTTTGTGTTGTTTTTGTCTCTTGGTATTTGTCTGTCTCTGCACCTTAGTAGCATAGGGACTGTTGAACAGTTTTGGTCTTGCTACCTAGGGCTTGTACTCCAAGTAGGTAGGGAAAGTGGGCTGGGTTCCAGGTCAGGGCTCACTGTCCGTGTCTCTTCCTATCTACAAGCGCATTCCAATCCACACACAGGAAAGCATTGAAAATCTGCAGTGTGAGGGGACAGCAATTCTGTGTCACTGATCTGTAATAGATGTCCTTACACAGAACTCAGAGCAGTGCAATGTGGTGAGACTACGCCCCCTCTGTCTCTGCAAAGCCAGGCATGATGGGAAATGTAGGATTTATTAGGAAAACTATATCTGAAAGGGAGAAAGAATAAAGATGGTAGACAACCACAAATGACAAGTCAAATCTTATTTAATAATGGCCTGTCCTGCACTATATAGGTACAAAGAAAATTCTAGAGTGCTTCTTTAATATTACATGCTTGTAGTAAAAGAAAGATACTCAGGTATCCAATTCTCTATGTAATATGCTCCATAACACATGAAGGAAATTGCCTATTTACCCGTCAGGGTAAGATTTAATTCCTAAAAACTTATACTACATGTGCCATAGCCACCAGTAGGAAATTCCTATTGTTGTTACATTGAGTGATGAATAAGAAGATTGACATTAGAGGAGCCTATATTTAATCAGAATGAAGGAGGGGGAAGAATGGAAAACTGCATTCAATATCACCTAAAGGGAATTTTGAAATTCTGGTGATGCCCTTTGAGCTGTGTAATGCCTCAGCTGTGTTTCAGAGCCTGGTAAATTATATTTTCCGAGAGTTCCTGGGTCATTTCTTAGTGGTATATCTTGGCGATATTTTTTTTTTTTCCCTGGATAAGTCGCCTCATGTTTTTCATGTGAAGAAAGTCCTTCAAAAACGGAAGGACCATAATTTGTTTGCAAAAGTAATCGAAAGTGAGAGAGAGGTCTCTTTCCTGATTTACATCCTGCCACCCCAAAACTTTTGTATGGATTGCGCTAAGGTGCGAGCCGTTGTCGATTGGGCCAGGCCTACCTCTCTCAAGGCTCTTCAACAGTTTCTTACTTTGTAAATTATTATAGGAAATTCATTAAAAAAATTCTGTCATTGCCAAACCTGACGGACTTAACCAGGAAGGGGGTGGATCTTTTCCATTGGTTTCCTGAGTCCTTGTCCTCATTTAATACTCTGAAAGGAAGTTTCATTCAGACACCTGCTCTCATTCAGCCAAATATAACCAAACCTTTTATAGTTTAAGTGGATGCCTCTGAGGTAGAAGTTGGGGCCTGTATTATGTCAGGAGTCATTTTCCTTAACTAATTTAAAACCATGCACATTTTTCTCCAGAAATTTCTCCTCTGAGAGGAATTATGACATCAGCAACAGTGAACTGGTGGCCATCAAGTGGGCCTTTCAATGGCGCCACTTCTTAGAGGGGGGCACAACACCAGATTGCAGTACTTAAGGATCACAAAAACCTGATTTATTTTAATACTGCTAAACGTTTAAATGCCCGGCAAGCATGATGGGCCTTCTATTTTAATCAGTTTAATTTTGCTGTCACTTATCCTCCTGGGTCTGGTAATGTGAAGGCTAGAGTTGAGCGAACACCTGGATGTTCGGGTTCGAGAAGTTCGGCCGAACTTCCGGAAATGTTCGGGTTCGGGATCCAAACCCGATCCGAACTTCGTCCCGAACCCGAACCCCATTGAAATCAATGGGGACCCGAACTTTTAGGCACTAAAAAGGCTGTAAAACAGCCCAGGAAAGAGCTAGAGGGCTGCAAAAGGCAGCAACATGTAGGTAAATCCCCTGCAAACAAATGTGGATAGGAAAATGAATTAAAATTAAAAAAATAAAAATGAACCAATATCAATTGGACAGAGGTCCCATAGCAGAGAATCTGGCTTCACGTCAGCAGAGAATCAGTCTCTTCATGCCATAGCAGAGAATCTGGCTTCATGTCAGCGCAGAATCAGTCTTCATGTCATAGCAGAGAATCAGGCTTCACGTCACCCACCAGTGGAACAGGCCACTGTCACACATTTAGGCCCCGGCACCCAGACAGAGGAGAGCGGTCCCGTAACAGAGAATCTGGCCTTATGTCAGCGCAGAATCTGTCTTCATGTCATAGCAGAGAATCAGGCTTCACGTCACCCACCACTGGAACAGGCCACTGTCACACATTTAGGCCCCGGCACCCAGACAGAGGAGAGCGGTCCCGTAACAGAGAATCTGGCCTTATGTCAGCGCAGAATCTGTCTTCATGTCATAGCAGAGAATCAGGCATCACGTCACCCACCACTGGAACAGGCCACTGTCACACATTTAGGCCCAGGCACCCAGGCAGAGGAGAGAGTTCCCGTAACAGAGAATCTGGCCTTATGTCAGCGCAGAATCTGTCTTCATGTCATAGCAGAGAATCAGGCATCACGTCACCCACCACTGGAACAGGCCACTGTCACACATTTAGGCCCAGGCACCCAGGCAGAGGAGAGAGGTCCCGTAACAGAGAATCTGGCCTTATGTCAGCGCAGAATCTGTCTTCATGTCATAGCAGAGAATCAGGCATCATGTCACCCACCACTGGAACAGGCCACTGTCACACATTTAGGCCCAGGCAGAGGAGAGAGGTCCCGTAACAGAGAATCTGGCCTTATGTCAGCGCAGAATCTGTCTTCATGTCATAGCAGAGAATCAGGCTTCACGTCACCCACCACTGGAAAGGGCCACTGTCACACATTTAGGCCCCGGCACCCAGACAGAGGAGAGCGGTCCCGTAACAGAGAATCTGGCCTTATGTCAGCGCAGAATCTGTATTCATGTCATAGCAGAGAATCAGGCTTCACGTCACCCACCACTGGAACAGGCCACTGTCACACATTTAGGCCCAGGCACCCAGGCAGAGGAGAGAGGTCCCGTAACAGAGAATCTGGCCTTATGTCAGCGCAGAATCTGTATTCATGTCATAGCAGAGAATCAGGCTTCACGTCACCCACCACTGGAACAGGCCACTGTCACACATTTAGGCCCCAGGCACCCAGACAGAGGAGAGCGGTCCCGTAACAGAGAATTTGGCCTTATGTCAGCGCAGAATCTGTATTCATGTCATAGCAGAGAATCAGGCTTCACGTCACCCACCACTGGAACAGGCCACTGTCACACATTTAGGCCCCGGCACCCAGACAGAGGAGAGTGGTCCCGTAACAGAGAATCTGGCCTTATGTCAGCGCAGAATCTGTATTCATGTCATAGCAGAGAATCAGGCTTCACGTCACCCTCCACTGGAACAGGCCACTGTCACACATTTAGGCCCAGGCACCCAGGCAGAGGAGAGAGGTCCCGTAACAGAGAATCTGGCCTTATGTCAGCGCAGAATCTGTATTCATGTAATAGCAGAGAATCAGGCTTCACGTCACCCACCACTGGAACAGGCCACTGTCACACATTTAGGCCCCGGCACCCAGACAGAGGAGAGCGGTCCCGTAACAGAGAATCTGGCCTTATGTCAGCACAGAATCTGTCTTCATGTCATAGCAGAAAATCAGGCTTCACGTCAGCCACCACTGGAACAGGCCACTGTCACACATTTAGGCCCAGGCACCCAGGCAGAGGAGAGCGGTCCCGTAACAGAGAATCTGGCCTTATGTCAGCGCAGAATCTGTATTCATGTCATAGCAGAGAATCAGGCTTCACGTCACCCACCACTGGAACAGGCCACTGTCACACATTTAGGCCCCGGCACCCAGACAGAGGAGAGGTTCATTCAACTTTGGGTTGCCCCGCAATATAATGGTAAAATGAAATTAAAAATAGTATTGAATGAGGAAGTGCCCTGGAGTAGAATAATATATTGTTAAGGGGAGGTAGTTAATATCTAATCTGCACAAGGGATGGACAGGTCCTGTTGTATCCATGCCTGGTTCATTTTTATGAACGTCAGCTTGTCCACATTGGCTGTAGACAGGCGGCTGCGTTTGTCTGTAATGACGCCCCCTGCTGTGCTGAATACACGTTCAGACAAAACGCTGGCCGCCGGGCAGGCCAGCACCTCCAAGGCATAAAAGGCTAGCTCTGGCCACGTGGACAATTTGGAGACCCAGAAGTTGAATGGGGCCGAACCATCAGTCAGTACGTGGAGGGGTGTGCACAGGTACTGTTCCACCATGTTAGTGAAATGTTGCCTCCTGCTAACACGTTCCGTACCAGGTGGTGGTGCACTTAGCTGTGGCGTGTTGACAAAACTTTTCCACATCTCTGCCATGCTAACCCTGCCCTCAGAGGAGCTGGGCGTGACACAGCTGCGTTGGCGACCTCTTGCTCCTCCTCTGCCTTCGCCTTGGGCTTCCACTGGTTCCCCTGTGACATTTGGGAATGCTCTCAGTAGCGCGTCTACCAACGTGCGCTTGTACTCGCGCATCTTCCTATCACGCTCCAGTGTAGGAAGTAAGGTGGGCACATTGTCTTTGTACCGGGGATCCAGCAGGGTGGCAACCCAGTAGTCCGCACACGTTAAAATGTGGGCAACTCTGCTGTCGTTGCGAAGGCACTGCAGCATGTAGTCGCTCATGTGTGCCAGGCTGCCCAGAGGTAAGGACAAGCTGTCCTCTGTGGGAGGCGTATCGTCATCGTCCTGTGTTTCCCCCCAGCCACGCACCAGTGATGGGCCCGAGCTGCTTTGCGTGCCACCCCGCTGTGAACATGCTTCATCCTCATCCTCCTCCACCTCCTCCTCATCCTCGTCCTCCAGTAGTGGGCCCTGTCTGGCCACATTTGTACCTGGCCTCTGGTGTTGCAAAAAACCTCCCTCTGAGTCACTTCGAAGCGACTGGCCTGAAAGTGCTAAAAATGACCCCTCTTCCTCCTGGGCCACCTCCTCTTCCATCATCGCCCTAAGTGTTTTCTCAAGGAGACATAGAAGTGGTATTGTAACGCTGATAACGGCGTCATCGCCACTGGCCATGTTGGTGGAGTACTCGAAACAGCGCAACAGGGCACACAGGTCTCGCATGGAGGCCCAGTCATTGGTGGTGAAGTGGGTCTGATCCGCAGTGCGACTGACCCGTGCGTGCTGCAGCTGAAACTCCACTATGGCCTGCTGCTGCTCGCACAGTCTGTCCAGCATATGCAAGGTGGAGTTCCACCTGGTGGGCACGTCGCATATGAGGCGGTGAGCGGGAAGGCCGAAGTTACGCTGTAGAGCAGACAGGCGAGCAGCGGCAGGGTGTGAACGCCGGAAGCGCGAACAGACGGCCCGCACTTTATGCAGCAGCTCTGACATGTCGGGGTAGTTGCGAATGAACTTCTGCACCACCAAATTCAGCACATGCGCCAGGCAAGGGATGTGCGTCAAACCGGCTAGTCCCAGAGCTGCAACGAGATTTCGCCCATTATCGCACACCACCAGGCCGGGCTTGAGGCTCACCGGCAGCAACCACTCGTCGGTCTGTTGTTCTATACCCCGCCACAACTCCTGTGCGGTGTGGGGCCTGTCCCCCAAACATATGAGTTTCAGAATGGCCTGCTGACGTTTACCCCGTGCTGTGCTGAAGTTGGTGGTGAAGGTGTGTGGCTGACTGGATGAGCAGGTGGAAGAAGAGGAGGAGGAAGCTGAGTAGGAGGAGGAGGAGACAGGAGGCAAAGAATGTTGCCCTGCGATCCTTGGCGGCGGAAGGACGTGCGCCAAATAGCTCTCCGCCTGGGGCCCAGCCACCACTACATTTACCCAGTGTGCAGTTAGGGAGATATAGCGTCCCTGGCGTGCTTACTGGTCAACGTATCTGTGGTTAGGTGGACCTTGCCACAGATGGCGTTGCGCAGTGCACACTTGATTTTATCGGACACTTGTTTGTGCAGGGAAGGCACGGCTCTCTTGGAGAAGTAGTGGCGGCTGGGAACAACATACTGTGGGACAGCAAGTGACATGAGCTGTGTAAAGCTGTGTTTGTCCACCAGCCTAAATGACAGCATTTCATAGGCCAGTAGTTTAGAAATGCTGGCATTCAGGGCCAGGGATCGAGGGTGGCTAGGTGAGAATTTACGCTTTCTCTCAAATGTTTGTGAGATGGAGAGCTGAACGCTGCCGTGTGACATGGTTGAGATGCTTGGTGACGCAGGTGGTGGTGTTGGTGGTACATCCCATATTTGCTGGGCGGCAGGTGCCAACGTTCCTCCAGAGGCGGAGGCGGCGGCAGCAGCAGCAGAAGAGGCCGAGGCGGCGGCAGCAGCAGAAGAGGCCGAGGCGGCAGCAGCAGAAGAGGTAGCAGGGGGAGCCTGAGTGACTTTCTTGTTTTTAAGGTGTTTACTCCACTGCAGTTCATGCTTTGCATGCAGGTGCCTGGTCATGCAGGTTGTGCTAAGGTTCAGAACGTTAATGCCTCGCTCCAGGCTCTGATGGCACAGCGTGCAAACCACTCGGGTCTTGTCGTTAGCACATTGTTTGAAGAAGTGCCATGCCAGGGAACTCCTTGAAGCTGCCTTTGGGTGCTCGGTCCCAGATGGCGGCGGTCAGTAGCAGGCGGAGTCTCTTGGCGGCGGGTGTTCTGATTTTGCCCACTGCTCCCTCTTTTGCTACACTGTTGGCTCGGTCTCACCACTGCCTCTTCCTCAGAACTGTAAAAGTCAGTGGCACGACCTTCATTCCATGTGGGGTCTAGGACCTCATCGTCCCCTGCATCGTCTTCCACCCAGTCTTGATCCCTGACCTCCTGTTCAGTCTGCACACTGCAGAAAGACGCAGCAGTTGGCACCTGTGTTTCGTCATCATCAGAGACGTGCTGAGGTGGTATTCCCATGTCCTCATCATCAGGAAAAATAAGTGGTTGTGCGTTAGTGCATTCTATCTCTTCCACCCCTGGGGAAGGGCTAGGTGGATGCCTTTGGGAAACCCTGGCAGCAGAGTCTTCAAACAGCATAAGAGACTGCTGCATAACTTGAGACTCAGACAGTTTCCCTGATATGCATGGGGGTGATGTGACAGACCGATGGGCTTGGTTTGCATGCGCCATCTGTGCACTTTCTGCAGAAGACTGGGTGGGAGATAATGTGAACGTGCTGGATCCACTGTCGGCCACCCAATTGACTAATGCCTGTACCTGCTCAGGCCTTACCATCCTTAGAACGGCATTGGGCCCCACCAAATATCGCTGTAAATTCTGCTGGCTACTGGGACCTGAGGTAGTTGGTTCACTAGGACGTGTGGCTGTGGAGGAAACGGCCACGTCCTCTCCCAGCACCAGAGGGTCCACTAACACCACCACGACCATGTCCACATCCGCGTCCGCGTCCCTTATTAGATGTTTTCCTCATTGTTCCCGTTCACCACAATTTTGAGAATGGCAAATTTGGGAATGCTTTTTCAACCCAGAACAAAAAGTCTGCTTTGACGGTCACTACAAATAACTTGACCAGCTAAAACTGTGCAGATTTGGTTGAATAGAGATGTGAGACCTGTTTTTTTTTGCGCTGTGTGACAGTTATAGGTTTAATCACAGAATGACACTTCTATCAGCACGCTAGCGTGTGTCTTAGGTTTTTCTGAATGACACTATCAATAACTTCAATGTAAGATTTTCTTTTTGGGATAGATTTTAAGTAGGCCTGAAATACCACAAACTAGTTATTTTCAGAATGGCAAATTTGGGAATGCTTTTTCAACCCAGAACAAAAAGTCTGCTTTGACGGTCACTACAAATAACTTGACCAGCTAAAACTGTGCAGATTTGGTTGAATAGAGATGTGAGACCTGTTTTTTTTTGCGCTGTGTGACAGTTATAGGTTTAATCACAGAATGACACTTCTATCAGCACGCTAGCGTGTGTCTTAGGTTTTTCTGAATGACACTATCAATAACTTCAATGTAAGATTTTCTTTTTGGGATAGATTTCAAGTAGGCCTGAAATACCACAAACTAGTTATTTTCAGAATGGCAAATTTGGGAATGCTTTTTCAACCCAGAACAAAAAGTCTGCTTTGACGGTCACTACAAATAACTTGACCAGCTAAAACTGTGCAGATTTGGTTAAATAGAGATGTGAGACCTGTTTTTTTTTGCGCTGTGTGACAGTTATAGGTTTAATCACAGAATGACACTTCTATCAGCACGCTAGCGTGTGTCTTAGGTTTTTCTGAATGACACTATCAATAACTTCAATGTAAGATTTTCTTTTTGGGATAGATTTCAAGTAGGCCTGAAATACTACAAACTAGTTATTTTCAGAATAACAAATTTGGGAATGCTTTTTCAACCCAGAACAAAAAGTCTGCTTTGACGGTCACTACAAATAACTTGACCAGCTAAAACTGTGCAGATTTGGTTGAATAGAGATGTGAGACGTGTTTTTTTTTGCGCTGTGTGACATTAATAGGTTTAATCACAGAATGACACTTCTATTAGCACGCTAGCGTGTGTCTTAGGTTTTTCTGAATGACACTATCAATAATTTCAATGTAAGATTTTCTTTTTGGGATAGATTTTAAGTAGGCCTGAAATACCACAAACTAGTTATTTTCAGAATGGCAAATTTGGGAATGCTTTTTCAACCCAGAACAAAAAGTCTGCTTTGACGGTCACTACAAATAACTTGACCAGCTAAAACTGTGCAGATTTGGTTGAATAGAGATGTGAGACCTGTTTTTTTTTGCGCTGTGTGACAGTTATAGGTTTAATCACAGAATGACACTTCTATCAGCACGCTAGCGTGTGTCTTAGGTTTTTCTGAATGACACTATCAAAAACTTCAATGTAAGATTTTCTTTTTGGGATAGATTTCAAGTAGGCCTGAAATACCACAAACTAGTTATTTTCAGAATGGCAAATTTGGGAATGCTTTTTCAACCCAGAACAAAAAGTCTGCTTTGACGGTCACTACAAATAACTTGACCAGCTAAAACTGTGCAGATTTGGTTGAATAGAGATGTGAGACGTGTTTTTTTTTGCGCTGTGTGACATTAATAGGTTTAATCACAGAATGACACTTCTATCAGCACGCTAGCGTGTGTCTTAGGTTTTTCTGAATGACACTATCAATAACTTCAATGTAAGATTTTCTTTTTGGGATAGATTTCAAGTAGGCCTGAAATACCACAAACTAGTTATTTTCAGAATGGCAAATTTGGGAATGCTTTTTCAACCCAGAACAAAAAGTCTGCTTTGACGGTCACTACAAATAACTTGACCAGCTAAAACTGTGCAGATTTGGTTGAATAGAAATGTCAGGTCTATTTTTTAGGCGCTGGGTGACAGGCTCAACTTGCCCCTGATGTAATATATGGCCAAAAAATAACCACACTGTTGATGGTTAAATGCACTTGGGTGACACAGGCTCAGCCTGCAGCTGATGTAGTATATGGCCAAAAAATAATCAGACTGTTGATGGTTAAATGCACTTGGGTGAAACAGGCTCAGCCTGCAGCTGATGTAGTATATGGCCAAAAAATAACCAGACTGTTGATGGTTAAATGCACTTCGGTGACACAGGCTCAGCCTGCAGCTGATGTAGGATATAGCACAAAATAACCACACTATCGATGGTTAAATACACTTGGTGATAGCTCGTGCTGGCGCACCACAAGTCACAAAATGGCCGCCGATCACCCCAGAAAAAAAGTGATCTAAAAACGCTCTGGGCAGCCTCAAAAAAGTGAGCAAGTCAATAATAGCACTTCAATGATCCACAGCTGCAGATCGATCACAGAATGAAGTCTTTTGGAGGAGTTAATCTGCCTAATCTCACCCTAATGTCGCAGCTGCAACCTCTCCCTATGCTTGAATCAGCAGAGTGACGTGCAGCGCTACGTGACCCAAGCTTATATAGAGGCTGGGTCACATGCTGCACTGGCCAATCACAGCCATGCCAATAGTAGGCAAGGCTGTGATGGCCTCTTGGGGCAAGTAGTATGACGCTTGTTGATTGGCTGCTTTGCAGCCTTTCAAAAAGCGCCAAGAAAGCGCCGAACACCGAACCCGAACCCGGACTTTTACGAAAATGTTCGGGTTCGGGTCCGTGTCACGGACACCCCAAAATTCGGTACGAACCCGAACTATACAGTTCGGGTTCGCTCATCCCTAGTGAAGGCGGGTGCCTTTTCACATAGTTTTGGTACCAAGGAGTCTGTTGATACTGAACCTGGTAACATTCCGTCTCCTGGTGTTGTTGTTGCCACCATTGGTCCTGATCTTGTAGCTGAAATACAATCCTGTCAGGACTTGTCTCCTAGTAACCTTACCTCCCGTGAATTGTTTGCTCCTCCAAACTTTTGTCTTAAAGTTTTAAAGGAATCTTATTACTCTGTTCTGGCTGGTCATCTGGGTATTGCAGACACAAACATCTGGTTTCCCCAGTATACTGTATGGCAGGTGTTCACCCCCTCAGGGTTGAACAAAGGAGGGGTTATGTAAGAAGGTACCTGGAATCATCGTAGATGAGAGTAGTCACCCACCCAATCCTATCCTGGGCCTGGGAGAATGTGGTAATACTTGATGGTGTACCCCAAAAACCTGGGGCCGAGCCGATGTTTCCCCGTTTTGTGGTCCACCAGAATAGGCTGTATTGGGTAAACCAGCTGGGGGTGAACCTGTTGAACAGTTGGTTAGCCCACCAACATGTTCTCGGGGGTCATGTGGGACTGCAGACGACACAGGACCGGATACTGCAACGGTTTTACTGGCCCAGTGTCTTTAGAAAGGTGGATGACTTTTGTAAGTCTTGCCCGACCTGCCAAACCACTAGCCCCCAGAACCTGTTCCGCAGTCCCTTAGTGCCCCTCCTGATTATTGAGGTACCATTTGAGATTGCTATGGATCTCGTAGGCCCAGTCTGCTAGGGGGCACCAACACATCTTGGTGGTTCTGGACTACGCCACTTGGTCCCTGGAGGCGGTGCCACTGCGACATTGGACAAATTCATAGGAAAAGAGTTAATGGAGATGTTTTCCCAAGTGGGGATACCTAAAGAGGTTCTGACTGACCAGGGGACTCCTTTTATGTCCAAGGTCATGCGGCAGCTCTGTAAGTTGCTGAATATCAAACAGATACGGACATCTGTCTATCACCCGCAAACTGACGGCCTAGTAGAAAGGTTTAATCAATTGTTAAAAACTATGTTAAAACGAGTAGTAGCTATGGATGGAAAGGACTGGGACCTCCTTCTGCCCTTTCTTATGTTTGCAGTGCGAGAAGTTTGCCCTTCGAACTGCTATATGGCAGACATCCACGTGGTCTGTTGGATATAGCCAAAGAGGCGTGGGAGCAACAACCTACACCATATAAAAGTGTTGTTGAATACGTCACCCAGAGGCAGGAACGTATGGAAACCGTGTTGCCGCTGGTAAAGGAACATATGGAGGCAGCTCAGCGAGCTCAAAGTCGTTTGTATAATCGGCAGGCTCAGGTCTGGATCTTTAACCCAAGAGATCGGGTTTTGGTTCTGGTACCGACAATGGACAGTACGTTACTGGCTAGGTGGCAGGGACCCTACGAGGTACTCGAAAAGGTTGGAGAAGTAAACCACAAGGTACACCAGCTAGGGCGGCGGAAGCTGGAGCAGGTGTACCATGGGAATTTACTCAAACCATGGAAGGATAGGGAGACCAGTACAGACAATAGCCCGCGGCCGAGTTTTCTAGGGGTAGAGGTTCCGGCCCCTAAGTCTGATGTAAGGGAAGCGGTTGCCATAGTGAAGATTGCTGACAGCCTCTCCTCTAAACAGACTCAGGAGGCCAGGGAGTTCATCAGCAGGAACATGTATGTGTTCTCAGACCTCCATGGACGCACTTCCATAATCCAGCATGACATTGTCACTGAGCTTCAGGCCAAAATACGGTTGAAACAATACCGGGTACCCGAGGCTCGGCGACATGCCATCTCTGAGGAAGTATAACTAATGCTGCAACTAGACGTAATTGAGGAGTCTAGAAGTAAGTGGGCCGGCCCTATAGTACTAATACCCAAACAGGACGGGACGTTGCGGTTTTGTAATGATTTTCGAAAGTTAAACGAAGTATCTAAGTTCGACGCATATTTTTCTGTTTTGGACCTCACCAAAGGGTGCTGGCAGGTACCATTAACGGAGGCTGTTAAAGAGAAAACGGCCTTCATCACACCGGAGGGGCTGTACCAGTATAAGGTGTTACCCTTTGGTCTGCATGGCGCCCCCGCCACTTTCCAAAGGCTAATGGACATTGTGCTGCTACCACATCGTCGGTACACTTCGGCTTATCTGGACGATAATGTCATCCACAGTACCGACTGTGAAAGTCACCTGCCCAAAGTGCAGGATGTAGTAGACTCCCTTCGAAAAGCTGGACTAACCGCTAACCCAAAAAAATGGGGTATGTCATTGGGTGCGGAGTGATCAAACCCCAAGTAAACAAAATAGAGGCAATAAGAAATTGGCCCTGATCTGTCACCACTAAAAAAGTAAAGTCATTCCTAGGAATGATAGGCTATTACATAGATTTGTTCCCCACTTTGCACCTATAGCCACGCCCTTGACAGAGCTCTTGAAGGGACGAAAATCAGTGATGGTTCACTGGGATGAGCAGGCGGAAGAGGCTTTTTCCACTTTGAAGTCGGCCCTGTGCTGGTCACCGGTTTTGGTGACACCCGAGTTCAATAGGGAGTTCGTGGTACAGACAGATGCCTCCGAAGTAGGCCTCGGTGCTGTACTCTCTCAGGAAGTCAATGGGAAGGAGCATTCCATTGTCTTTTTAAGCCGCAAGCTCACCCCAGCCGAAACCAGGCATAGTATAGTGGAGATAGAGTGCTTGACTATCAAGTGGACACTCGAGTCTCTCCGCTTCTATTTGTTGGGGAGAAAGTTCCGCCTGGTGACTGACCACTCCGCTCTCAAGTGGATGAGCCAGGCCCAAGAGAGAAATGCCTGTCACCAGGTGATTCCTGTCCTTACAGGGCAGGCCGGTTGCAGGAAAACGCAGATGCCCTGTCCCGGGTATACTGTATGGCAAGTGTTCACCCCCTCAGAGTTGAACAAAGGAGGGGTTATGTAAGAAGGTACCTGGAATCATTGTAGATGGAAGGTATGTGTCACCGAGGTACCTGGCCTCGGTGAAGTAAGAACCGGTATTTTAAGTGTCAGCAGCAGCACCTAAAGATTTAGCATGGCTGTTATAGCTGTTCTGGGACGGCTCTTACTGGGAGTAGTCAAAGTGCTGGGTGGGTGACTACTCTCCATGTTCCAGGCCGGGTTTTTTCCAGGCATAAAAACCAGCCAGCACTGCCAGGTGTGTGGATTTACCTTCCTCTGACAGTGGAGCTCAGGAGTATGTGTGCTGTGAACTGAGGGCTGGTCTGGGATTTGAGGTTTGAGCCGGGCTGGAGGACTCAGGCCCCTCTAAAGGCGAACAGGCCGCCTATGGACTTGATGAGGTTGATCGGCTAAGAGGGTGTGAATTATATAATTGTAAGTGTTACAGTGGCTCCACCGGTTGAGCAGGTATGGATATGGTGCTCACTCCACAACTAACCCCAAGTCGTCAAAAAAATTATGATTATTAAATAACGTATCTGTTGGAGGGCACACAAATATCTGGTTCTATACAGACTAAAGAATTAATAAAAATAAATGTATTCAACATACACACTATAAAACATAAAAATATATAAAAATATAAAAACAACAAGATGAACTGCTGTTATGTGGTAACAGTAAGCACCGCTAAATAATACACGCACGTCATACGGTATTTCAGTGCGAAAATATGATTGACGTTCTTTGGATCACATCTACATTCAAAGATAGGCCGTTTGAACTTCCACGACCTACGCCACACTTATGGCACACACGTCAGTGCGATGTACAAATGATTATAAGTCACTGATTATATTCCATTAGAACATATGTCCAGTTATAACCATTATCAACCTGTATAACATTGATCACATCCAGTTGCGTATTGCAGGGTGGTTACACCGTCTCTCTTTAATGTAACAACACTTTGTAATTTAGTCCTTGTTGCGATAAATCCCTTATTCACTTGCTGTATAACAAACGCGTTTCGGAACCACGATTGTTCCTTCTTCAGTGGTTAACAGCATGTGTTTACTTCGGTGCAATAATTGAATCATGGAGTGCTGTTAATATATTGAGGAGAGAAAGTGTGACTATATCTCGATACGCAGCGCATAGAATGGGATGCTGGAAAATACATAGGTGGATATTAACTGGACATGTGGTCTAATGCATATAGCTGCTGATATATAAGCAGCACATATCGCAGGGATGTGTGTTCCATCAACAAGGACCTATAATTACTGATCAACATCCTTGGCTTTTTTTCCTCCTACTAAAGCTTTTGGAGACTGGCAACATGAGATACACAGCGGTGAAACTACAGACATACGAGTCGCCATGTGATACGCCATAACACACGTGGGACACCATGTAGTGCTAACGGCGAACGACTCAACGCCAATTCCTCAACTCTACAGCGAGACTGAAGACGTGATTCCAAAACCCGCGGTGGACTGGTAACGTACACTACTATTAGTGTGTGGATGTAACCATATACATGTGTTTACTTTGGTGCAATAGTTGAATCACGGAGTGCTGTTAATATATTGAGGAGAGAAAGTGTGACTATATCTCGATACGCAGCGCATACAATGGGATGCTGCAAACAATTCATAGGAGGATATTAACTGGACATGTGGTCTAATGCATAAGCAGCACATATCGCAGGGACGTGTGTTCCATCAGTGTGCCGCAGCACGTGAATGTGTTACTGATATGAGGATAGAACTATCTACCAGTGCTTATTCCAGTTAAACAGCTAAATTACAAAGTGTTGTTGTTACATTAAAGAGAGATGGTGTAACCCCCCTGTAATACGCAACTGGATGTGATCAATGTTACACAGGTGGATAATGGTTATAACTTGATATATGTTCTAATGAAATATAATCAGTGACTTATAATCATTTGTACATCGCACGGACATGTGTGCCATAAGTGTGGCGTAGGTCATGGAAGTTTATACGGCCTATCTTTGAATGTAGATGTGATCCAAAGAACGTCAATCATATTTTCGCATTGAAATACCGTGTGACATGCGTGTATTATTTAGCGGTGCTTACTGTTACCACATATGAGCAGTTCATCTTGTTGTTTTTATATTTTAATATATATTTTTTATATGTTTTATAATGTGTATGTTGAATACATTTATTTTTATTAATTTTTTAGTCTGTATAGAACCAGATATTTATGTGCCCTCCAACAGATATATTATTTAATAATCAGGGTGTGAATTAACACCCAGGAGAAAAGGTGATTTTTATTGTTTATGAACTTTCCTTGTGTGTGAACAAACACCAAGCCACCTACGTTTTGTGATACACCTTATCTTTATTTTGTTATACACCAATGTGTAAATAAACACTGCTGTTTGATTCAAGAACTGTATACTTTGCCTCTATACTGCATCCGCTAGTCTTAACTACCAGAGAGAATCCCCACAGTACCCAGGAGACCCAGGTGAGGTACCCAGGTTTACTTTGTTCCTTGCCCATTCCAAAGAGACCTTGGATCCACATCTCCCGGGGTAGGTCAGTCGACTGGGTGGTCATAGATAGGTTCTCTAAGATGTGTCATCTGGTGCAATTCTTCCTAACACAAAATAATTGGCTGCTTTGCTTGTGGACAGCATCCTGAGATTGAATGACAAACTGTACCTGAGTCCATTATCTCAGACAGAGGTGTCCAATTTGTCTCGATATTCTGGAGAGAGTTTATCAACAAACTGGGGATCAAACTCTCTTAGGCTACTTTCACACTTGCGTTCAGAGCGGATCCGTCTGGTATCTGCACAGACGGATCCGCTCATATAATGCAAACGCTTAGATCCGTTCAGAACGGATCCGTTTGCATTACCATGAACAAAAAAAAAATAAAAAATTTTTTTTTTTTTTTTTTGTTAATGATAATGCAAACGGATCCGTTTTGACTTTACATTGAAAGTCAATGGGGGACGGATCCGTTTGAAAATTGAGCCATACTGTGTCAAATTCAAACGGATCCGTCCCCATTGACTTACATTGTAAGTCTGGACGGATCCGTTTGCCTCCGCACGGCCAGGCGGACACCCGAACGCTGCAAGCAGCGTTCAGGTGTCCGTCTGCTGAGCGGAGCGGAGGACAAACGCTGCCAGACTGATGCATTCTGAGCGGATCCGCCTCCACTCAGAATGCATTAGGACTGGACGGATCAGTTTGGGGCCGCTTGTGAGAGCCTTCAAACGGAGCTCACAAGCGGACACCCAAACGCTAGTGTGAAAGTAGCCTTACTCATCTACGTTCCATCCTGAGACAAACATACAAACTGAAAGGGTCAACCAGGTCTTGGAGCAGTTTTTAAGGTGTGAGTAGAAAAGGTTTTTTTCCCTAGTGGAGTTTGCCATTAACAACCATGTCAGCTCCTCTAGTGGCATCTCACCTCTTTTTGCAATTATGGCTTTAAGCAGTGGTTTTCTTCTATCTCTGGATCCAGCTCTGTGAATCGTGCTGTGGATGATGATGTGTGCACAGTTTGGGCTCAGGCTTGCAAGAACTTGAAAAAAACTCAAAGCATCCAATGTAAACAAGAAAATAGGAAATTGTCTTTGGGTTCAAACCTTGTGTTGGGTAAGCTCACCTGGCTTTCTTCGAAAAATTTGCGTCTCAGAGTAACATCTGGTAAACTTGCACCTAAGTTTATTGGACCATATAGAATCATGTCTGTGATTAATCTGGTATATTTTCATCTTTCTATATCATCCTTCTTCGCCTCTCGCTTTCTAAAACTTAACATGGATAAGACAGAATTCATAATCTTTCCCCCATCTTGTTCAACCCCCTCAACAGACTTATCTATCATGATCAATGGCTGCACACTCTCCCCGGTCAACAAAGTCTTGGAGTGACCTTGGATTCTGCACTTTCCTTCGACCGCAAATCCAAGCTCTTTCCACCACCTGCCGCCTCCAACTCAAAAACATCTCCCGCATCCGTGCTTTCCTTAACTTTGAATCTGTGAAAATTCTTGTACATGCCCTCATTATCTCTCGCCTAGACTACTGCAACATTCTCCTCTGTGGCCTTCCATCTAGCACTCTCGCACCCCTCCAATCTATCCTCAACTCTGCTGCCCGACTAATCCACCTCTCCCCCTATTACTCCTCTGCCTCTCCCCTCTTCCAATCCCTTCACTGGCTCCCCATTGCCCAGCGAATTCACTTTAAAGTACTAACAAATACATACAAGGCCGTCCATAACCTGTCCCCTCCCTACATCTCTGAGCTACTTTCCAAATACATCCCCACACGCACTCTTCGATCCTCACAAGACCTCCTTCTCTCCTCTCCTCTTATTGCCTCTTCCCACAATCGACTCCAAGATTTCTCCCGTGCATCCCCCATACTCTGGAACTCGCTACCCCAACATATCAGACTCTCACCTACATTGGAATCCTTCAAAAGAAACCTGAAAACCCACCTCTTCAGACAAGCCTACAACCAGTGACCCCGCTGCCTCTATACCGCCATGACCAACTTAACTCGCACCTACAGTGTCCTTCACCAATACCATGTAGATTGTAAGCCCTCACGGGCAGGGCCCTCTCTCCTTCTGTACCAGTTTGTAACTTGTCTTGTTTATGATTAGTGCAATTGTCTGTATTATGTATGTGCACCGCTCATCATATGTACAGCGCTATGGAATGAATGGCGCTTTAATAATAAATAATAATAATAATAATCTTCAGTTGCCTTCCTTGCTCAGGATACATGATGTCTTCCTACATGATGTCTTCCATAAGTGATTGCTAGAAAAATACATTCCTGCTGTGATTTCTCCATCTAAACCTCCTGATTAGGGTTGAGCGAACCCGAACTGTAAAGTTCGGGTTCGTACCGAACTTTAGGATTTTTGGACACCGGACCTGAACCTGAACATTTCAGTAAAAGTTCGGGTTCGGTGTTTGGGGTTCGGTAATTTCTTAGCGCTTTTTGAAAGGCTGCAGGGCAGCCAATCAACAAGCGTTTAACTGTGTAACCTTAGAAGCTATCACAGCCATGCCTACTAATGGCATGGCTGTGATTGGCCAGTGCAGCATGTGACCCAGCCTCTATATAAGCTGGAGTCATGTAGCCCTGCACGTCACTCTGCTGTGCTTAGTGTAGGGAGAGGATGCTGCTATGAGGGAGAGAATAGGACAGAATCTGTTATCAGAACTCCAATTGAACTCAGCGATCTATATAGATTTAGTTGTGTGGGTGTAGTGCACATTCTTTTTACCCTGCCCTGAGCCCAGTGACAGAGAGAAATAACTTTTATCCGTCTGTTAGTTAGGTGGGTGGTGGCGGCAATTATATGCAAGCTCAGTGCACCAACACTGCATCTGTGCTTTTCTGACATTCAAATCCAAGCTTGAAATACTGCAATAATAATCTGGTTTTAAAAAAAACACCCTTTTTTGGCAATATACAACATCTGGTGCCTTTGCAGGATTAGTCAGTGTGCAATTTAAGCTAGAAATACAGCTATAATTTGAAGGGTTTTTAAAAACACCCTTTTTTGGCAAAATACACAATTTTACAGCCCTTGCTGCATCTGCACATGTGAAATTCAAGCGTTATATACTGCTGTCATATTCTGTTATTTAAAAAAACCACCCATTTTAGACAAAAAACGTAATTTTGCAACCTTTGCTGCATATGTCATTGCGAGATACACCCTTTACATACTGTGGTTCTATTCTGCTATTAATAAAACACCCATTTTGGGCAAAAATCTTTAATTACGGCCTAATTTGCATCTGTATGTGAGAGATACACCCTTTACATACTGTGGTTCTATTCTGCTATTAATAAAACAACCAATTTGGGAAAAAATCTTTAATTGCGGCCTAGTCTGCATCTATACGTGTGAGTTACACACTTTAGATACTGTTGTTCTATTCTGCTATTATAAAAACACTAATTTTGGGGAAAAAACGTTAATTGCGGCCTAGTCTGGATCTGTATGTGTGAGATACACACTTTAGATACTTTGGTTCTATTCTGCCATTAGAAAAACACTAATTTTGGGCAAAAATCTTTAATTACGGCCTAGTCTGGATCTGTACGTGTGAGATACACACTTTATATACTGTGGTTTTTATTCTTTTATTTATAAAACAGCCATTTTGGGCAAAAAACTTAAATTGTGGCCTAGTCTGGATCTGTACGTGTGAGATACACCCTTTACATACTGCCGTTCTATTCTGCTATTAGAAAAACACTAATTTTGTGCAAAAATCTTTAATTACGGCCTAGTCTGGATCTGTACGTGTGAGATACACACTTTATATACTGTGGTTCTATTCTGCTATTAGAAAAACACAAATTTTGGGCAAAAATCTTTAATTGTGGCCTAGTCTACATCGGTACGTGTGAGATACACACTTTATCTACAATGGTTCTATTCTGTTATTTGAAAAATAGCCATTTTGGGCAAAAAACTTAAATTGCGGCCTAGTCTGGATCTGTACGTGTGAGATACACCCTTTACATACTGTCGTTCTATTCTGCTATTAGAAAAACACAAATTTTGGGCAAAAATCTTTATTTGTGGCCTAGTCTACATCTGTACGTGTGAGATACACCCTTTACATACTGTCGTTCTATTCTGCTATTATAAAAACACTAATTTTGTGCAAATATCTTTAATTACAGCCTAGTCTGGATCTGTACGTGTGAGATACACACTTTATATACTGTGGTTCTATTCTGCTATTAGAAAAACACTAATTTTGTGCAAAAATCTTTAACTACGGCCTAATCTGAATCTGTACGTGTGAGATACACACTTTATATACTGTGGTTCTATTCTGTTATTTAAAAAACAGCCATTTTGGGCAAAAATCCTAAATTGTGCCCTAGTCTGGATCTGTACGTGTGAGATACACACTTTAAATACTGTGGTTCTATTCTGCTATTAGAAAAACACTAATTTTGGGCAAAAATCTTTAATTGTGGCCTAGTCTACATCTGTACGTGTGAGATACACACTTTATATACTATGGTTCTATTCTGTTATTTGAAAACAGCCATTTTGGGTAAAAAAAATTAATTGCGGCCTAGCCTGGATCTGTACGTGTGAGATACTCCCTTTACATATTGTCGTTCTATTCTGCTACTAGAAAAACACAAATTTTGTGCAAAAATCTTTAACTACGGCCTAACCTGGATCTGTACGTGTGAGATACACACTTTATATACTGTGGTTCTATTCTGTTATTTAAAAAACAGCCATTTTGGGCAAAAAAAATAAATTGTGGCCTAGTCTGGATCTGTACGTGTGAGATACACACTTTAAATACTGTAGTTCTATTCTGCTATTAGAAAAACACAAATTTTGGGCAAAAATCTTTAATTGTGGCCTAATCTACATCTGTACGTGTGAGATACACACTTTATCTACAATGGTTCTATTCTGTTATTTGAAAAACAGCCATTTTGGGCAAAAAAATTAAATTGCGGCCTAGTCTGGATCTGTACGTGTGAGATACTCCCTTTAAATACTGTCTTTCTTTTTTGTTATTAATAAAACACAATTTTTGGGCAAAATACACAATTTTACAGCCCTTGCTGGATCTGCACCTGTAAAATTAAAGCGTTATATACTGCTGTCATATTCTGTTATTACAAAAACACCCATTATGGGCAAAAAACTTAATTTTGCAGCCTTTGCTGCATATGTCATTGTGAGATACACCCTTTAGATACTGTGGTTCTATTCTGCTATTAATAAAACACCCCTTTTGGGCAAAAATCTTTAATTGCAGCCTAGTCTGGATCTGTATGTGTGAGATGCACCCTTTACATACTGTGGTTCTATTCTCCTATTAATAAAACACCAATTTTGGGCAACATTCTTTAATTGTGGCCTAGTCTGCTTCTGTACATGTGAGATACACCCTTTGCATACTGTTGTTCTATTCTGCTATTAATAAAACACCCATTTAGGGCAAGATCCTAAATTTGAGAAATATGAGGAGAGTGTCAAATAAGGGACGTGGCCCAGGTCGTGGTGCTGCTGGTGGAGCTCCTGTTGCAGGGAGAGGACGTGGTCGATCTGTGCCAGCTACACGCACAAGTGAAACCCCATCCTCAGGTGTGAGTAGGCGACAGAACCTGCTGCGGTATTTGGTCGGGCCTAATGCAGTTCTAGGAATGGTGAGGCCAGAACAAGTACAGGCAATAGTAGATTGGGTTGTCTCCCACCCAGTCTCCTGCTGAAAGATCAGAGTTGGCACCTGCAGCCAATGTCCATCAGTCTTTCAACTCACCCCCTTGCAAATCAGTCAAGCAGTTTGAGCCCCAAGTCATGCAGCAGTCCCTTCTGTTTTTTGATGACTCTGTTAGCAGGGTTTCCCAGGGCCATCCACCTAGCCCTGCCCCAGAAGTGGAAGATATTGAGTGCACTGATGCCCAACTACTTATGTTTTAAGATTAGTACATGGGTGGAGGAACGATGAGGTCCTCGACCCCACATGGAATCAAGGTCATGCGAGTGATGTAGTTCGCAGGAAGAGGCGGTGTTCGCACAGAGCCACCAGCACAGCAGAATAGGGAGCAGGGTTAAAAAGCGGAGCGGCCGTCCCCTAGACAGTACGCCTGCTACTGCCCACCGCAGCAAGGGACCAAGCACACCAAAGCCAGCTCCAAGGAGATCCCTGGCATGGCAGTTCTTCAGACAATGTGCTGACGACAAGACACGAGTGGTTTGCACGCTGTGCAATCAGAGCCTGAAGCGAGGCATAAAAGTTCTCAACCTGAGCACAACCTGCATGACAAGCTGCAGTGGAGTAGACACCTCAAAAACCAAGAAAGGTCTCTGGCTCCTCCTGCTTCCTCTTCTGCTGCAGTCTAGGCCTCTTCATCCACCTCTGTAATGACAGTGCTACCTGCCACCCCGCAAACAGAGGATCAGCCATCAACACCACCATCTGGGTCACCAAGCATCTCCACAATGTCCCACGGAAGCATTCAGCTCTCCATCTCCCAAACACTGGAGCGGAAGAGGAAGTACACCCCTACCCACCCGCGATCCGTGGCCCTGAATGCCAGCATTTCAAAATTACTGCCCTTTGAAATGCTGTCATTCCGTCTGGTGGAGACGGAAAGTTTTAAAGGACTTATGGCGGTGGCTGTCCCACAGTACGTCGTGCCCAGCCACCACTACTTTTCCAGGCGTGCCATCCCTTCCCTACACAAATGGGGGACAAAATCAGGTGTGCACTGCGCAACGCCATCTGTGGCAAGGTGCACCTCAGGGATTATATCTCCATAATAGCAAACTGGGTAAATGCAGTAGCGGCTGGGCCTCAGGCGGATAGCAGTTTGGCGCATGTCCTTCCACCACCAAGGATTGCAGGGCGCTTCAGCTTGCCTCCTGTTGCTTCCTCCTCCTACTCCGCTTCCTCATCCTCTACCGGCTCCTCATCCGGTCAGCTTAACACCTTCACCAACAACTTCCGCACAGCCAGGGGTAAACGACAGCAGGCAGTTTTAAAAACTTATCTGTTTGGGGGACAAACCCCACACTGCGCAGGAGATGTGGACGGGCTTGAACAACAGACCGATGAGTGGTTGGTGCCAGTGAGTCTAAAGCCCGGCCTGATTGTGTGCGATAATGGGCGAAATCTAGGAGCAGCTCTGGGACTAGCCGGTTTTACGCACATCCCTTGCCTGGCGCATGTGCTGAATTTGGTGGCGCAGAGATTCCTTAAGAATTACCCCAATATGTCAGGGCTGCTGCATAAAGAGCGGGCCGTCTGTGCGCGCTTTCTGCGTTCTCACCCTGCTGATGCTCGCCTGCTGCAGCGTAACTACGGCCTTCCCGCTCACCGCCTCATATGCGACGTGCCCACAAGGTGGAACTCCACCTTGCACATGCTGGCCAGACTGTGCGAGCAGCAGCAGGCGATAGTGGAGTTTCAGTTGCAGCACGCAAGAGTGAGTCGCTCTCCGGAACAGCATCACTTTACCACCAATGACTGGGCCTCCATGCGAGACCTGTGTTCCTTGTTGCGCTGTTTTAAGTACTCCACCAACATGGCCAGCGCTGATAATGCCGTTCTCAACGTTACTATCCCGCTTCTATGCCTCCTTGAAAAAACGCTGCTGGCGATGATGGAAGAGGATGTGGCACAGGAGGAGGAGGAGGAAGAGGGATTATTTTGTAGGGTTTCTGGCCAGTCATTCACAAGTGGCTCCGAGGGTGGGTTCCTGCACCCACAAACGCCAGGTACACAATTGTCCAGCCAGGGCACAGTTCTGGAGGATGACGAGGTGGAGGATGAGGAGATGGAGGAGGAGGAACCTTGTTCACAGCAGGGTGGCACCCAGATCACCTCTCCAGCGTGAAACCCTGATTCGCCGCTAACCGTAATCAATATGGTAGGTGCAGAAAAGAACATTGAAAGTTGATAGAGCAGATATCCAATTGGATCGTGAACATCACGGGGACGTGCGACATGGTGGGGCAGTATGTTTGCACACGCCTACACGAACTGACTGATAGTTCTGCCCCCTGCAACTTCTGGGTCTCCAAATTGGGCACATGGGCTGAGCTTGCCCTTTACGCCTTGGAGGTGCTGGCCTTCCCTGTAGCCAATGTATTGTCTGAACGTGTGTTTAGCACGACTGGAGGGGGTTATCACAGGTTATATTTCCCAATGTTTTGGGGTGTACCCTAATTTTAAAAAATAAATTTAAAACCAAAAAGCAGTGTAGGCTACCTCCTCCTCATCCAATGCCGCTTCAACCTACACTGCCACATCCACCGCCTCCTTAACCTCCTACTCCATATGGACCTCGTCCTCCTAGATCAAGATTATAATTTTTTTTTTTTACGTATTTTATGTTATTTAAAGTCATGTCCCTATCCATTTTTGTTTGCAGAGCACTTGCCATGCTCTCAACCACATTTTGATGCCATTTGCAGCCCTCTAGCCCTTTCCACGACATTTTTACAGCCATTTTAGTGCTCAAAAGTTCGGGTCCCCATTGACTTTAATAGGGTTCGGGTTCGGGGTCAGGTTCGGGTCCCGAACTCGAACTTTTTTGTGAAGTTCGACCAAACCCGAACATCCAGGTGTCCGCTCAACTTTTCTCCTGATCCAATGGTAATTATGGGTGAGAAAGAGTGAGTTGAGTTGGAGTTGGAGAAAATTGTTGACTCCCAGATGGTTCATGGTTCTTTACAGTACTTAATCCATTGGAAAGAGTATGATCCTGAGGAGAGAACATGGGTTCCAGCTCAGGACGTTCATGCTCCTCATCTAATCAGGAAGTTCCATTTAAAATTTCCATCGAAGCCTGCTCCCCATGTTGAGGGTCCAATGGCCCCTCTTAAAAGGGGAGGTAATGTCACAAACTTACCAGTCCGGGCACCAGCAGCAAGATCTCCAGCTTTGGCGTCGGGAGAGAAACTCTGTTAAGCCATGCCCGCTAGTGATTCAACATCCTACTTAGCAACAGGATGCAATGCTCTTTCTCCCCACAGCGGGCATATGCTGGAGGAGACTAGCAGTGGGATGATCGCTTAGCTGATCTAATTCTGTGTGTTAGTGTTGACTAATGTAGTGCCGAGTCTTGACCCATCAGTAGAGATGAGCGAATCGAAGTTGACAAAGTGGAATTCGATCCGAATTTGAGGAAAAATTCAATTTGCACCGAATCTGAATTTCCTCACGCTTTGTGGTAACAAATCATATTTTTTACTAAAATGGCTACTGCACATGTTAGGACATGGAGCAAGGAACTCTGGGAACGAGGGATCACCCACCATGCCATGCATGTAGCCAATCAGCAGCCAGCCAGCCCTGTGATGTCACAGCCCTATAAATAGCCTCAGTCATCTTGGATTCATCCATTTTCCAGTGTACTTAGTGCAGGGAGAGACGTCAGCAGGCGCTAGGGACAGTGGTAGAAAAGACTTTAAAACTTTTATTTTTCTGCATAGAAGTTCAGGGAAAGGATAAGGAGGAATCACAGTATTGAAGCAGAACAGGGTTCAGTAGGGGAGTTTACAGCCTGGGTAATAGGAACAAACCTATTACACCTTGCTGTATTGACTGCGGATCCAAATTGCCATTATACAGCTCTGTAATTCCAGCAAACTGTTCTTGTTATTGGGGTGCAAGTGCTGTTTGATACAGTCATTAACAGAGTTTATTGCAAGAAATATTTCTAAGACACATTTGCCCTTGTGCAGTGCAGTTTGTCGGGGGGTAATAATTCAATTAAGAATTATTAATTATAGTCATAAAAATAATTAACCATAAAAAAATAAAATTTATAAAATTTGTCATAAATTCTTAAAATCATGACCTGGTGAATTGTAGACAACCTAATTGATACAATTCACATCTGAGTCCGACTATTTCCTCAGATAAATAAGTTGTTTTTGACGTGAGATGACGTTAATGATAAAATGTAGTTCTGTATTATACAATAATACACAGGTATTATAAAAATATGCAGATTTATTGGTTACAAGGTTATCAAAATATTATAATGTAACAACAACAACAAAAACAATAGAAATGAATCTGTGGAAAATCCCTTATGCTCAATCAAAGAATATGGCAGTAAGAGACACCTTATAAATACGCCCGTTGGCCTAACTACGGATAATAAAATCTGATCAGAGATCCCGCAATATTACAGGAATTCTAATGATGTGCACGTTCATTAAAATTTCCCATAAAATTATTGTTTTAACACTATTGACCCACTAATAATGGGGTCTCAACTATATGCCAATTGGAGCGATTTATAATTACTGCAAATGAAATAGATTATACATTACCCCTGGCTTTGGCATAAAGAGCTTTTAGAATGGACCCAGCTTTCCAAGATTTAGATATGTCCCGTCCTGTGGTACGTTCCTGACGTGTGAAGTGATGCTGATGAATGAATCTTTGTGAAGTGATCCCCTTTGTGAAGTGTCCTGATCTCCCAAAACTGGATCAGATATTCTAATAGTTATCTATGCCCATCCCCTCTTGGATTAGGGATTTACAATTAGATAAGGTGGGTGTGACGTATGTAAAACATGGGAATGATGTCATTTAATTGACATTCCTTAGAAACTTCTGCCCATCTACCACTTGATGGCACTGTTGTATCATATAACAATTTTAAATATTTTAAGAATTAACACATATATATTGCTTTATTACCCCACTTAAACTTTGACCTTTCCCACCTTAAATCAATTAGGAGGGACTCTTTCTGACATTTTGCTCAGACTGACTGACGGCATTAGAAGTTTCCCTAATCCCTGAATTTATGGGGCAGATAAGAGTATAATGGTCCTTAGAAAGCTTTCTCCTGGTTTGTGTACCCTGACTGTCTTAATTATTGAGTAATGATGTTTGAAATAACATCAGCTCCTCTGAATCAGATTTTAGGAAAATTCTACCTAAACGCTTTCCCCATCCTACAAAATTATATATCCTACTCAGTGAGATACACACATTATAAAATATACATTAATATTTGGTTATAATACATCAATATCACATATTATATATGAATCATTAACAAGTTCAAACGCTAAATAAATGCACACAGGAATATATATATACAGTTGCAGGAAAAAGTATGTGAACCCTTTGGAATGATATGGATTTCTGCACAAATTGGTCAAAAATGGTGATCTGATCTTCATCTAAGTCACAACAATAGACAATCACAGTCTGCTTAAACTAATAACACACAAAGAATTAAATGTTACCATGTTTTTATTGAACACACCATGTAAACATTCACAGTGCAGGTGGAAAAAGTATGTGAACCCTCGGATTTCATAACTGGTTGAACCTCCTTTGGCAGCAATAACTTCAACCAAACGTTTCCTGTAGTTGCAGATCAGACGTGAACAACGGTCAGGAGTAATTCTTGACCATTCCTCTTTACAGAACTGTTTCAGTTCAGCAATATTCTTGGGATGTCTGGTGTGAATCGCTTTCTTGAGGTCATGCCACAGCATCTCAATCTGGTTGAGGTCAGGACTCTGACTGGGCCACTCCAGAAGGCGTATTTTCTTCTGTTTAAGCCATTCTGTTGTTGATTTACTTCTATGCTTCGGGTCGTTGTCCTGTTGCAACACCCATCTTCTGTTGAGCTTCAGCTGGTGGACAGATGGCCTTAAGTTCTCCTGCAAAATGTCTTGAGAAACTTGGGAATTCATTTTTCCTTCGATGATAGCAATCTGTCCAGGCCCTGACGCAGCAAAGCAGCCCCAAACCATGATGCCCCCACCACCATACTTCACAGTTGGGATGAGGTTTTGATGTTGGTGTACTGTGCCTCTTTTTCTCCACACATAGTGTTATGTGTTTCTTCCAAACAACTCAACTTTGGTTTCATCTGTTCACAGAATATTTTGCCAGTACTGCTGTGGAACATCCAGGTGCTCTTGTGAAAACTGTAAACGTGCAGCAATGTTTTTTTTGGACAGCAGTGGCTTCCTCTGTGGTATCCTCCCATTAAATCCATTCTTGTTTAGTGTTTTACGTATCGTAGATTCGCTAACAGGGATGTTAGCATATGCCAGAGACTTTTGTAAGTCTTTAGCTGATACTCTAGGATTCTTCTTCACCTCATTGAGCAGTTTGCGCTGTGCCCTTGAAGTGATCTTTACAGGACGGCCACTCCTAGGGAGAGTAGCAGCAGTGCTGAACTTTCTCCATTTATAGACAGTTTGTCTTACCGTGGACTGATGAACAGCAAGGCTTTTGGAGATACTTTTATAACCCTTTCCAGCTTTATGCAAGTCAACAATTCTTAATCGTAGGTCTTCTGAGAGCTCTTTTGTGCGATGCATCATTCATATCATGCAATGCTTCTTGTGAAAAGCAAACCCAGAACTGGTTTGTGTTTTTTATAGGGCAGGGCAGCTGTAACCAACACCTCCAATCTCATCTCATTGATTGGACTCCAGTTGGGTGAAACCTCACTCCAATTAGCTCTTGGAGATGTCATTAATCTAGGGATTCACATACTTTTTCCACCTGCACTGTGAATGTTCACATGGTGTATTCAATAAAAACATGGTAACATTTAATTCTTTGTGTGTTATTAGTTTAAGCAGACTGTGATTGTCTATTGTTGTGACTTAGATGAAGATCAGATCACATTTTATGACCAATTTGTGCAGAAATCCATATAATTCCAAAGGGTTCACATACTTTTTCTTGCAACTGTATATGTATGTGAATATATGAATAGATATCTGTTCCACTCCAAATGTGTTTTATGGACGTCTCTTATCAGATCATGGTTTAGCCATGAAACACCCATTGTTCCTCAGACAGACAAGTTTAGAGAAACCAGTGTAGATAAATCCATGTCTCTAAACAATAATACGAAGTATAATGCTCTCTATATATTTAATTTTAACACATTGAACTTGCCATGAACCCATCTTGGTTTTTTTCAGGTTCATGCTGATCACATGTTGTTAAAGGCAATGATCATCCATATTGAATATAATATCATCAGATACATTGTACACTTATGAAAATACACAACAAGTTATATGTTCTAAAGGATTTTTTGGCTTGTATTAGTGGGAAAAAAGGACTTATTAGTAGGGTTGAGCAAACCCGAACTTTTGTACCGGGTAGGGTTTGTACCGAACTTTAGGGTTTTTTTGTAACCGGACTCGAACATTTTCGTAAAAGTTCGGGCTCGAGTTCAGTGTTCGGTGATTTAATGGCGCTTGTTGAAAGGCTGCAGGGCAGCCAATCAACAAACGTTTAACTAGTGTGCCATTAAAAGCCATCACAGTCATGTCTACTAATAGCATGTCTGTGATTGGCCAAGTACAGCATGTGACCCAGCCTCTATATAAGCTGGAGTCACATAGTAACATAGTACATAAGGCCAAAAAGACATTTGTCCATCCAGTTCGGCCTGTCATCCTGATCCAGAGGAAGGCAAAAAAAAAAAAAAACTGTGAGGTAAAAGCCAATTTTCCCCACTTTACGGAAATAAAAAATTCCTTCCCGACTGCAATCAGGCAATCAGAATAACTCCCTGGATCAACGACCCCTCTCTAGTAGCTATATCCTGTAATATTATTACACTCCAGATATACATCCAGGCCCCTCTTGAATTCTTTTATTGTACTCACCATCACCACCTCCTCAGGCAGAGTGTTCCATAGTCTCACTGCTCTTACCGTAAAGAATCCTCTTCTATGTTTGTGTACAAACCTTCTTTCCTCCAGACGCAGAGGATGTCCCCTCGTCACAGTCACAGTCCTGGGGATTAATAGATGATGGGATAGATCTCTGTACTGACCCCTGATATATTTATACATAGTAAGTAGATCTCCCCTCAGTCATCTTTTTTCTAAAGTGAATAACCCTAATTTTGATCTTTCAGGGTACTGTAGTTGCCCCATTCCAGATATTACTTTAGTTGCCCTCCTCTGGACCCTCTCCAGCTCTGCTATGTCTGTCTTGTTCACAGGAGCCCAGAACTGTACACAGTACTCCATGTGTGGTCTGACTAGCGATTTGTAAAGTGGTAGGACTATGTTTTTATCACGGACATCTATGCCCCTTTTGATGCAACCCATTATCTTATTGGACAAAAAACACAGAAATATAGTGGCAATTCTGGAGGAGCTGCTCAGCCCCTAACACTGTGGCGTGTCTTTTATTGGGGGAGCAGCCCAACCGCATGTGGACCGCAGTGATCGACTATCCCCAGCAAAATATGCATACAATGGAGGATGTCAGCGCGGTCCACATGCACCACAAGAGCAAACTACACAGAATGTAGCAAATAATCATATGAAACACAGAGAGCGAATGCACCAAACAGAAATGCTACTGACTATACTGGGAAGTCATAAATGCAGGTATTAAAAGCTGAGACTTTCGCCAATATATTCCAGTCAGGAAAATATCGGAGCCCATCATGCACCACGTCACGGTCACTCAGCATGGCAGAGGGTCCTAGCCGCTGCTCTAACTATGGTGTGAACAGGGTCTGGGGGTGATATAATTTAGCTCACAGCCAAGCATCCACACAAAAGCCCAGCATGAATACTGCGGTAGTAAAATGTGAATGAGGCCAGACTGTGAGCCACACCTATACCAGACCATGTGATGGAGGTTACCAGGTGCAGAAGAGTGTTGAAACACACTCAAATCTAACAAGACAAAAAACACAGAAATATAGTGGCAATTCTGGAGGAGCTGCACAGCCCCTAACACTGTGGCATTATCTTATTGGCCTTGGCAGCAGCTGCCTGACACTGGTTTTTGCAGCTTAGTTTGCTGTTTATTCAAATTCCTAGATCCTTTTCCATGTCAGTGTTTTATCTACGGTAGACTTGCATTATTCCTTCCCATGTGCATAACTTTACATTTGTCAGTGTTAAACCTCATCTGCCACTTATCTGCCCAAGCCTCCAATCTATCCAGATCCCTCTGTAGTAGTATACTGTCCTCTTCAGTGTTAATTACTTTACAGAGTTTAGTGTCATCTGCGAAAATTTATATTTTACTATGCAAGCCTTCTACAAGATCATTAATAAATATATTTAAGAGAATAGGGCCCAATACTGACCCCTGAGGTACCCCACTAGTGACAGTGTTCCAATCTGAGTGTGTACCATTAATAACCACCCTTTGTTTTCTATGACTCAGCCAGTTACTTACCCACATACAGACATTTTCTCCCAGTCCGAGGATTCTCATTTTATATACTAACCTTTTATGTGGTACAGTGTCAAATGCTTTGGAGAAGTCCAGATATACGACATCCATTGATTCACTGCTGTCAAGTCTAGAACTTAACTCCTCACAGAAACTGATTAAATTAGTTTGGCATGACCGATCCCTCATGAAGCCATGCTGATATGGCGTTATTTGCTTATTTCCGTTGAGATGCTCTAAGATAGCATCTCTTAGAAAACCTTCAAACTGTTTACCCACAACAGATGTTAAACTTACCGGGCTATAGTTTCCAGGCTCTGTTTTTGGACCCTATTTTAATATTGGCACCACATTTGCTATGCACCAATCCTTTGGGCCATTCCCTGTCAGTATAGAGTCTGCAAATATCAGAAATAAGGGTTTGGCTACATTACCTAATTCCCTTAGGATACGGGGGTGTATGCCATCCGGTCCTGATGATTTGTCTATTTTAATCTTCTTTTTTTTTTTTTTTTATTAAAAAGCTTTATTTTCAAATTAAGAAAATACAATATAAACAACACCAACAGTGGTGTAATAAGGTACCGAGCACATACATAGCATTGATAATATAGACTGTACAAGCTTAGACATAGGATTGTTACAGTTCTGAGTGCAGGAAACACAGCCTAATTACTCTGTGTGTCACAATCAGCACATTGCAGAAAGGAGGATCAGAGTTCCTTGTGAACAGACACTACAAATCTTTTATGGAAGGGAGAGTTATGATATAGGTATAGATCCCCGGACCAGGAATTTCGAAGTGGCAGGACTGAAGGTTGCGGGGGTAATTTAGTGTGACCTATTGGGTTTAAGTTCTCCCATTTATGATGAATTTATAGCGGCGGGAGGGAACCTGTATTGTGTCCAAGGGGACCATTTCTTCATAAATATCAAATGCGTTCTTGATTCCCATGAGGCTAGCTCTTCAAATCGATGTATTTGGTCGACCTTAAGCCTCCACTGTTCCATTGTGGGAACAATTGTTTGTAGCCAATATTTGTGGATCAACAAGCGTGCCGCTAACAAGAGCTGCTTAAAAAGGTAGGAGGGGGCCTGGGCGGCCTTATTGTAAAAAAGAGTGAGCAGCGCCCCGTATGGAGAAATGGTCACATTGGAAGAGCAAATCTGGTTACATAATTGGAAGATCTCTTTCCACCATTTGTTGATGGGGGGGCACGACCACCATATGTGGAGGAAGGTGCCTGGCTCTTCTTGACATCTCCAGCATATATTAGAGGAGGGTCTGGTAAAGCGTGCTGATTTAATAGGTGTAATATACCATTGTGACAATATCTTATAACCGTTTTCTTGGGCTCTTACGCATCTAGATAATTTATGGGGGGTTTCAAATAACACAGGAAGGGTTTAAAGAGGAATATCTAAGCCCGTCTCCTTCTCCCAATAATGAATGAAAGTCGGTTTGGAAGTTAGGGGAGGGGATCTCAATTTGTTGTAGATAAGAGAGATTGGTTTTTTTGGTGGATTTGGGTTTATTATTAACGCTTCGAACCATGTAAGAGGCCGTTGGAGCTCACCTTTTGAGTTGTTTTTTCGAATGAAGGTTTTAATAAGCGGAATAAGTGTAAGATCACAGGGTCGAGGCTTAAGTAGGGATTTGATAGTGTTGGATGTGGGCATTAAGCCCTGGGGCTCTATAAGATGTAATATAGGGACTGATGAGGATCTGATTGAATTGGAGAAAGTGTTGCGAGGTCCAGAAGAGGCTGAACCTAGAATGTCACTAATTGTAGTCAGAGGGGAAGGAAAGGGGACTGAGCAATGTGACTGGTTCCACCATTTCCATGTTTCGATGGTGGCTTTAATTATTGGGTATGACTGAAGACTAATAGAGGGAGGGAGGTCAGAGCCTAAGCATATGGCTCGGGCTGGCATGCCAATGATGTTTTGTTCTAGGGCGACCCAGGTTTTGTTTATTGAGTTTCTTAACCAATCAATGACTCTAGTCATTGATATGGCTCTCCCATATAGTTCAGGATCTGGCAAGCCAACTCCACCTGTGACTCTAGATCGAGACAGGAAGGAATAAGAGAGTCTGGCTCTTCTGCCGTTCCATATAAATGCACTGAATTTTTGTCTGAGGGCGGTGTAATAAGATTTTGGGATAGGAATAGGTAGGACTTGTTGAAGGTAAGTGAGGCGAGGGATGACAAGGGAAGAGAGGAGGTTTTTCCTGCCAAACCACGAAAGTGTCGGGGCTGATTTGTTGAGTTTATCTAATGCATTAAATAAGATGGATTTCATGGGGGTGTAATTGAGTGAGAAGAGGTCAGAGATGTTTGGGCTAATCTTTACTCCTAAATAAGTTACCGTGGGGGATGACCAGTTGAAAGGGGAGTTTACCATCAAGGAGCGTTTAAGTTGAGGAGATAGGCCCGTACTTATAATAATGGATTTGCTTTCATTGATCTTAAAATCCGAAACCTCACTGTAGCTCCTTAGATGCTCCTGAATTAAAGGAAGGGAAACTCTAGGGTTGGAGGTCATTATCATGACGTCGTCTGCAAAGGCGGCGAGTTTATGGCTCCTGCCTCCCAAAAACGTTCCCTCAATCCTAGTGTCTGCTCGAAGTTTTATTAAAAGAGGTTCCATAGCTAGGATGAATAGGAGGGGGGATAATGGGCATCCCTGGCGTGTACCATTATGTATTCGAAAGGGAGTGGAGAGATCACCTTTGACCATGACCTGAGCTGTGGCCTGCTCATACATGGTAAATACTGCCTTGATATATGGACCAGGCAGGCCGAACAGATCTAGTACGTGGTTTAAATAGTTCCAATTTATGCGATCAAACGCTTTTTCAGAGTCAGTACTAAGGAGTACTAGTGGGGAAGAAGTGCATTTGGCACGGCAAAGTATATAAATAACTCTGGCCGTATTGTCCCTACCTTCCCTACCACGGACAAAGCCCACCTGGTCCACATGTACCAGAAGAGGGAGAAGGACTGCCAAGCGGTTTGCCAAAAGTTTCGCTAGAAGCTTAAGGTCAATATTGAGTAGAGAAATAGGCCTATAATTAGCACACACTTTGGAGTCCTTCCCCTCTTTAGGAATCAAGGCGATATGTGCAGTCGTCATGTCTCTAGAAAGGGAAATATTTTGCAAGGTTTGGTTGCAGACTTTAAGTAGGTGGGGCAGGAGTTGTTTCTTAAAAGTTTTGTAATAGGAGGCAGGGAGGCCATCTGGTCCTGGACTTTTACCCTGGGGCATTTGGGCCAAAGCTGTGGATAGCTCCCTGATGGTAAATGGAGCCTCTAGGGAGTGTTTCTGTTCAACAGATAGGGATGGGCATGACAGGGGTTTCAAGAAGGTGTCAATTAATGAGGAGTGAGCAGACGGGGAAAATGAGGGAGGGATATTATAAAGGGCTTCATAAAAGTCTCTAAATTGGGCCGCTATTTTTGATGAGGCGAAGATTGATTCACCTTTCGGTGAGGAGAGTTGGTGTATGTAATTGTCTGCTCTCCTGGCCTTAATCCTGCTTATTAGGAATTTGGTGGCTTTGTCGCCATGTGCATAGAACTTGTATTGGGAGTTAAGGTAGTATTTTGCAGATTTACTCTGTAGTAAGGCCTTCAGTTCTGCTCTGGTTTTGGATAATTCTTGAAGTTGGATCTCAGACCTACTTTTTTTATGGCCCGCTTCAAGCTTCCTTATTGTGGAGAGGAGACTGTTTATTTTACCTTCCCGCAGTTTCTTTAAATGGGAGCCAATGCTAATAAATTCGCCTCTAATAAAGGGTTTATGAGCATCCCAGGTGACTTGGGGAGATAATTCTGGAAGGGAGTTAAGTTTAAAGTATTCATCTAATAGCGTGGTAATTTTTTCAACAGATTCAGCGTTACCTAGGATGAATTCATTCAGTCTCCAACTAAAGCTTTTGGGTTTTGGCATAGGCGAGGTTATCATTAGATATATAGGAGCGTGGTCAGATAGATGTATAGACCCAATGCTAGCCTTTTGGCATAATTGTAGATGCTCTTTAGATACAAAAATGTAGTCTATACGGTGGTATGAACCGTGGACATGGGAGTAAAATGTATAGTCCAGGGTGCTAGGATATAGGGTACGCCACACATCCACCAAATGAAGATCCCAGAAGATGTTCTTAATGAACTTTAGGGAACGCCTAGAATGGGGGGTTTTGTGTGAGGAAGAGTCTAACTGCGGGTCAAGGGCTGTGTTAAGGTCTCCTCCCACTAAAACTATACCTTCCTTAAAAGAGGAGATTGTTTGAGCAATGGAAGAGAGCCATTTAGCCTGGTTACTATTAGGGACATACAGGTTGACGAAAGAGTACATTTGAGAACCTATGTAACCTTTCACCATGATAAATCTGCCCTCTGGATCTAGAAGGTGATTGGTAGGTTTGAAAGGTATTTTCCTCTTAAAACCAATACTAACTCCCCCAGACGAGGCAGTAGCCCCCCCACTATGGAACCAAGTGGGGTAGTGAGAAAATTCCAT
Source organism: Bufo bufo (assembly GCF_905171765.1). Lineage (NCBI taxonomy): Eukaryota > Metazoa > Chordata > Amphibia > Anura > Bufonidae > Bufo > Bufo bufo. The sequence goes on along the minus strand of NC_053392.1, from coordinate 151,080,462 downwards.
GTTGGGGTAGTGGTTGAATCTGAAGTGTGTCTCTTGGAGGAGCAACACATCAGCTCCCTCCTTGCGCAGGATGGAGAAGATCTGGCTTCTCTTAGAGGGCGAGCTGAACCCCTTCACATTATAGGATGCTATATGGATGTCAGCCATAGTTAAATATTATTGTGAACATTAGGGTATCATGTGTGCTGGACCTCCAAGAGAGAACACTCACGATCTGAAGATGTCCTACCCCATCTGGAGGAGAAGCTGGGAACCCGCCAACCTGCATGTACCGCTGATTAATCAAAGAAGTCTGTGCCAGGTACCTAAAATAAAGTAACGGGACAGGGGAAACAATGAGAACAAAAGAAAAATATAAAAAAATAACATGAAGTGGAGTGAGAACCACTAGTGTAAAGCATGGGGGAGATTTGGTCAAAGACCAGTTTACATGACATTCAGCACGTACGGGTGCGACCCAGCAATGGATTAGTATTTTAAACAAGCAATTGGTAGGAACCCAGGTGGGTAGAAAGATAAAAGCTTAGCTAAGCTATAATAGAAAAGCCTAGGGATATAAGTACTAAGGAAGGCCCACTGAGTACTGGTGGTGGACAGGGGCAAATGGCAGGTAGACATGTGTTGTGGGAACATTATCTGATAATAGCTAACTTATACATGACTAATAAGAGGCTATATAGTGGATCTACTAGCAGAAATGAACCAAACTGTGTAGAAAAAGGCTAAAGCTCTGGATAGATCCACTAAGGTCCTGCAAATGAATATCACCCCTGTTCATGGTTGTAGCTAGGAGAACAGGAGAGTCATTCTTGAGCCAGTCTCTTAGGTGTCAGTTGACGGCTTCTCTTCCCCGTTTTATGAGCCTTGGGAGTGTGGTGTAGGGAGAAGGCTGCCACTTCTGGGACTTCAGGTAAGGCAAAGAGGTCTTGGAACTGATCCCAGTTTTCTATTTACATAGGTGGGACTTGAAGATGGTCATAGACGGCCTCTAGGTCAGCATGTGAGGTAATGTTGAAACGTCTGCCTCCTTGGGAAAAGGAAAGGCCAAACGGAAAGTTCCACTTGTACAAGATTCTGTTAGCCCGTAGCCATTCCGTTAGAGGCTTAAGATGTTTTCGCTTCTTCAGGGTGGATGGGGCCAGGTCCTGATATATCGAGATTAGCGCTCCTTCAAACAGAATGTCGGATCTATTTCTGGCTGCCTCTTGAACAGCAGACTTAACCTGAAAGTTCAAAAATTTGCATATAATGTCCCTTGGGGGTTCGTCCACTTTCGGTTTAGGCCGCAGAGCCCTGTGTGCCCTCTCAATTGTAATCTCTGGAGTGAATTCAGGGCCCAGGAGGGAGGCGCAGAGGGAAACAACAGCCGCAGGAACATCAGAAGGGAGGACGGTTTCAGGGATTCCTCTTATCCGCAGGTTGTTCCGGCGTCCCCTATTCTCCTGATCTTCCAAGGCGTTCTGCATCTCGTTCAGGTAAGTGCCGCATCTACGGAATGAGCTTGTTGTAGCCCTTTGGTGATCCAGCATCTGTGCCTGGTTATTCTCGAGCGTTTCGACTCGCTCGCCCACTTGCCTCATATCTAGTCGCATTGCTGCGAATTCGCTGAGCAAGGGCTCCAGCGCTTTGTTTAAGGTATTCTTCAGGTAATTCCTGGGAATCGGAAGGGCCCCTCTACCTTGTAGCTCTTCGGTATCGCTCTCTTCGTCTGATTTATCATGCTGGCCTACTTTCTGTTGTTGAGTCGGCGCCATCTTGGAGTCTCGAGCGACGAAAGCTGCAGCCGCTTTTTTGATGAATCTGTCCATGTCACCCCCTTGGGCATGGTTCTTGTTAGAGCTGGAGTGTTCCCCTGCCTTGGGGTTACCTATTTTCACAATTTTCGGGTGGAAGGCAGATGATTGCTTGTGCTGAGGAATGTCAGTAAGACGGAGCTCGAATTCAAGCGGCCATCTCAGACCGGCGCAAGCTCCGCCCCCCTATTTTAATCTTTTTAAGTCGCTGTTGTTCTTCTTCCTGGGTCAGACAGGAAATTTTTCATGGGGAATTTATTTTTTACATTCAGCATTTCATCTGACAGTTTATTTTCCTCAGTGAATACATTGGAGAAAAAAATATTTAAATATTTAACTTTGCTTTCTCCTCGTCGCTCTCTGCGACTCCCCCCTCATTACTCTTTAAAGGACCGACACCTTCAGATTTATACTTTTTAACAGTTATATAATTGAAGAACATTTTAGGGTTAGTTTTACTCTCTTTGGCAATTATTCTAGTTTGGCCGCTTGTATTTGTTTTTTACATGTTCTATTTTTTTCCTTATAGTTTTTCAGTGCTTCCGTGCCACCCTCCTGTTTTAGTGATTTATATTCTTTCTTTTTGTCATTTATTGCTTTCTTTACAGTTCTATTTATCCACATTGGTTTCTTTTTGTTTCTTAACCTTTTATTCCCATACGGTATGTACCTCCCACAATGAGATTTTAGGATGCTTTTAAAGATATCCTATTTTGTGGCTGTATTTTTATTTTTTAAGGACTTTGTCCCAGTTAGTTAGGCCTATGGCCTCTCTTAGTTGGCAAAATTTTGCTTTTTTGAAGTTTCGTATTTTTGTTCCTCCCTGTAGAAACGCTCTTTTGGATGATAATTGGAAGGTTATTACTTTATGGTTACTATTTTCCAGGTGTCCCCCAACCTGCACGTCTGTTGTTCTGTCAGGCCTATTGGTTAATACTAATTCCAGTATGGCCGTCCCTCTAGTCGGGTCCTGAACCAGTTGGGAGAGGTAATTGTCTTTCGTTATTGCCAATAACCTGTTTCCTTTATGAGATATACAAGTTTCAGTTTCCCAGTCTATATCTGGGTAGTTGAAGTCCCCCATTGAAGTCCCCCATAATAACCACTTCATTATGATTTGCCGCCTTGTCTATCTCGTTTAGTGGTAGATTTTCTGTGGACTCTGGTATATTAGGTGGTTTTTACCCTACACCTTTCCTTCTGAACTATTCTAGTCTTTCCTTCCATTCCTCCCCCAGTCCCACTACCTTGCCCCCAGTCTCTATCTGCACTATGTTCCCCTCCTATAATGTAATTTCCCTCCCCCCCAGTCCCTAGTTTAAGCACTCCTCCAACCTTCTAGCCATCTTTCTCCCTAACACAGCTGCCCCTTCCCCATTGAGGTGCAGCCCGTCCCTACGATAAAGCCTATAGCCGATAGAGAAGTCGGCCCATTTCTCCAGGAACCCAAACCCCTCCTGCCTACACCAGTTCTTGAGCCACTTGTTAATCTCCCTAATCTCCTGCTGCCTTTCTTGTGTGGCCCGTGGTACAGGCAGTATTTTGGAAAATACTACCTTTGAGGTCCTTGCCCTAAGCTTTTGACCTAAATCCCTGAAATCATTTTTAAGGACTCTCCACCTACCTCTAACTTTGTCATTGGTTCCGTTAAAGGACCATGACCGCTGGATCTTCTCCACCCCCTCCCAGTAATCTGTCAACCCGATCCGCGATGTGTCAAACTCTAGCGCCAGGAAGACAGCACACTGTTCGGCGATCACGGTCTTTGCGACAGATTGCCCTATCTGTTACCCTAATAATGGAGTCTCCCACTACCAGCACCTGTCTGGCCTGCCCTGCTCTCCTGGTTCCCTGCTTACTGGAGCTGACATTCCCCTGACTGGCAGAGGAAGTGTCCGGCTGCAACAGTGCCATTCCTGGACTGACATCCCTCTCATCTGCCAAACGTGCATACTTGTTGGGATGTGTCAGATCAGGGCTAGCCTCCCTGGCACTCTTCCCTCTACCACACTTTCTAACTGTTACCCAGCTAGCTACCTCACTTTCCTCAACCTTCTTTCTGTCACCCTCCCCCTCATCTACACCAAAGAGTGCTTGCTCAGTGAGAAGCAAACTATCCTGCGTGGTGTGGGGTTTGTCCCCCAAACAAATACATTTCAAAACTGCCTGCTGTTGTTTACCCCTGGCTGTGCTGAATTTGGTGGTGAAGGTGTTACGCTGACCTGATGAGGAGGCGGTAGAGGATGAGGAAGTGGAATAGGAGGAGGAAGCAACAGGAGGCAAAGAGAAATGCCCTGCAATCGTCGGTGGTGGAAGGACATTCGCCAAAGGGCTATCCGCCTCAGGCCCAGCCGCCGCTGCAAATTGTCAATGCCTCTCAGTGTTGCAACTTTCCCGTTTAGAGACTCGATTTGCGATTCCAAACGGGTAATTTGCTCACATCTTGAACAAACATATACACCCTCGAACGGCTGTTCCAGGACTGCATACATCATGCAAGATGTGCACTGGAATGCGTTGTCAATTGTGCGAAACATACTAAATGGGGATTACACCACAAAAGTGAAAAATACAATATAATGTAATAATAAGAAACTGGCTAATTGCAGTCCCCCACTGAAAACCCTGAATCTAAAGTCATTTAATCTTAAGTCACACACTTTCACAACCACACACTTAATCATCGTGGCCAAACTCGCGTTATATATCTGCTTATATAAATATCAATGAAGCTCACTACACCAGCCTGGTTTGTTTTCCCTCTGGATTCAAAAAAGGATAGCACATAGCACCAAACGTCACTCTGCTCTTACTAGTTGTAGGGATAGGATGCTGCTGCTGTGAGGGAGAGATTAGGAAAGACTCTGATATCTGCACTTGGTGTGAAGTCAGCAATCTACAGCGTTTTTTGTCTTGGGGGGTGCAATGCAACATTTTTGTACCCTGCTCTGAGCCCAGTGAGACTGGAAAAAACTTTTATTCCGTCTGTTAGTTAGGTGGGCGTCGGCGGCCATTTTGTGCAACAGCAATGCAGCAGCACTGCATATATGCCGGGGACAATCATTTAATCCTGTTCTTGTAGTTCAGTGGCCGACATATACTCATTTTTAAAGTGCACCTGAACTGCATATGTGCCAGGGAAAGGGAAAATAATACCGTCTGTGAGTTCAGGGACCCAGGGGGTGACATATCCCCATTTTTTTCTGTAAAGTACCCCTGTGCTGCAATTCTGAGAGTGAAATATAATCAGTTAGATCCATCTGTTCCATTGTGGGGTGACATATTGAAATTTTTTGTTGTAAAGTACCTCTGAGGCCTGCACTGCATATGTGACAGGCAGGCAAATAAATTTAGCAAATCCCTCTGTTCCATTGTAGGGGTGACATATCCACAATTTTTTAAGTTAAAAACCCCTGTATTTAATTTGTTAGACTCAAATATAATCTCAGTTAAATCCATCTGTTTCATTTTTGTTTAAAGAACCCATTTTTTGGGGCAATAAAGTACCTTTTTGTCCTGTACTGCATTTCTGACAGTCTAATAAAACCGCCAAATACTGCAGTTACATTTTTTGCTGAAAAATTCCAATTTTTGTTGCTATAAAGTACATTTGCGGCCTACGCTGTGTTCCTGTCAGTCAAATAAATCCATTAAATACCGCTGTTACATTTTTGGGCTTCAAATTCCCATTTTTGGTGTAAAGTACCTCTGAGGCCTGCAGTGCATTTGTAACAGACAGGCACATAAATCCATCTGTTCCCTTGTAGGGGTGACATATCCACAATTTTTTTATGTAAAAAACCCCTGTGCTTCATCTGTGAGAGTGAAATATAATCTCAGTTAAAACACCTTTTTTTTTTTTAAATAAAGTACCTTTTTGCCCTGTGCTGCATTTCTGGTAGGTAAAGGAATACAGTTAAATCCATCTGTTTCATTGTGTGTGAGAAAAAAAACTTTTTTTTGGCAATAAAGTACCTTTGCTGCCTGCACTGCATAGCAGACCGGGCAATAAGTTTAAAAAACTTGTCTGTTCCATTGTTGGGTGACATTAACCCATTTTTCCTGTCCAAAAACCCCTGCTCTGCCTAGGTGACAGGGACCTAAATTTCTAAAATTCGTCTGTTCCATTGTTGGGTGACATTAACCTATTTTGGCCGTCAAAAACCCCCTGCTCTGTATTGTTCACAAGGAACTTAATTTAGTAAAAAAAATCAGTTACTTCGGTGGGTGACCGCAAAAAATAAGGAGAGCGTCAAACAAGGGACGTGGCCCTGGTCGTGCTGCTGCTCGTGTTGGTAGAGCTCATGTTGCAGGGAGAGGATGTGGTCAATCTGTGCCAGCTATACGCCCAAGTGAAACACCTTCCTCAGGTGTGAGTAGGTGACAGAACCTTCAACGTTATTTGGTAGGTCCGAATGCGAATCTACGAATGGTGAGGCCAGAACAAGTACAGGCGGTAGTTGATTGGGTGGCTGACAGTGCCTCCAGTTCCTTCACATTGTCTCCCTCCCAGCCCCCTGCTGAAAGATCAGAGTTGGCACCTGCAGCCCATGGCCATCAGTCTTACACCCCACCCCCTCGCAGATCGGCCAAGCAGTCTGAGTCCCAAGCCATGCAACAGTCTCTTCTGCTTTTTAATGACTCTGCGGGCAGGGTTTACCAGGGCCATCCACATAGCCCTGCCCCAAAAGTGGAAGAGATGCCCAACCACTTATGTTTCAGGATGAGTACATGGGAGGACCACTGCAGCACGTCTCGGATGATGACAAAACACAGGTGCCAACTGCTGGGGCTTTCTGCAGTCTGCAGACTGACAAGGAGGGCAGGGGTGAAGACGGGGTGGAAGATAATTTGGAGGACGATGATGTCCCCGACCCCACATGGAATCAATGTCATGCGAGTGACCTGTGTAGTTCAGAGGAAAAGGCGGTGTTCGCACAGAGCCACCAGCACAGCAAAAGAGAGAGTAGGGTGCAAAAGCGGAGCGGCCGTCCCCTAGACAGTATGCCTGCTACTGCCCACCGCACCAAGGGACCAAACACACTAAAGCCAGCTCCAAGGAGTTCCCTGGTGTGGCAGTTCTTCAGACAATGTGCTGACGAAAAGACACAAGTGGTTTGCACGCTGTGCAATCAGAACCTGAAGCGAGGCATAAACGTTCTAAACCTGAGCACAACCTGCATGACCAGGCATCTAAGTAAGTGCAAAGCACGAGCTGCAGTGGAGTAGACACCTCAAAAACTAAGAAAGGTCTCTGGCTCCTCCTTCTTCCTCCTCTGCTGCAGTCTCGGCCTCTTCATCCCCCTCTGGAGTGACAGTGGCACCTGCTAACCCGCAAACAGAGGATGTAGCAGCAAGGCCAGCATCTCGGTCATCAAGCATCTCCACAACGTCTAATGGAAGCGTTCAGCTGTCAATCTCCCAAACACTGGAGCGAAAGAGGAAGTACCCTTGATCCCTGGCCCTGAATGCCAGCATTTCCAAATTCCTGGCCTTTGAAATGCTGTCATTCTGTCTGGTGGACACGGACAGTTTTAAGAATCTGATGATGGTGGCTGTCCCACAGTAAGTTGTGCCCAGCACACTGGGTAAATGGAGCGGCGGCTGGGCCTGAGGCGGATAGCCCTTTGGCGAATGTCCTTCCACCACCGACGATTGCAGGGCAATTCTCTTTGCCTCCTGTTGCTTCCTCCTCCTACTCCACTTCCTCATCCTCTACCGCCTCCTCATCAGGTCAGCGTAACACCTTCACCACCAAATTCAGCACAGCCAGGGGTAAACAACAGCAGGCAGTTTTGAAATGTATTTGTTTGGGGGACAAACCCCACACCACGCAGGAGCTTTGGAAGGGCATGGAACAACAGACCGATTAGTGGTTGGTGCCAGTGAGCCTCAAGCTCGGCTTGGTGGTGTGCGATAATGGGCAAAATCTCGTAGCAACTCTGGGCCTAGCCGGTTTGACGCACATCCCTTCCCTGGTGCATGTGCTGAATTTGGTGGTGCAGAAATTCCTGAAAAAATACCCCAATTTGTCAGAGCTGCTGCAGAAAGTGTGGGCCGTCTGTGCGCACTTTTGGCATTCTCACTCTGCTGCTGCTCGCCTGTCAGCGCTGCAGCGTAACGTCGGCATTCCCGCTCACCGCCTCATATGCGACGTGCCCACAAGGTGGAACGCCACCTTGCACATGCTGGCCAGACTGTGCAAGCAGCAGCAGGCAATAGTGGAGTTTCAGCTGCAGCATGCCCGGGTGAGTCGCTCTGTGGAACAGCACCACTTCACCACCAATAAATGGGCCTCCATGCGAGACCTGTGTGCCTTGTTGCGCTGTTTCGAGTACTCCACCAACATGGCCAGTGCCGATGAGGCCGTTCTCAGCGTTACTATCCCACTTCTATGTCTCCTTGAAGAACGCTTCGGGCGATGATGGAAGAGGATGTGGCACAGGAGGAAGAGGGATCATTTTCAAGGATTTCAGGCCAGTCATTCACAAGTGCCTCCGAGGGTGGGTTCCTGCACCAACATACGTCAGGTACACAATAGTCCAGCCAGGGCACAGTTCTGGAGGATGATGAGGTGGAGGATGAGGAGGGGGAGACGGAGGAGGAGGAACAGTGTTCACGGCAGGGTGGCACCCAAACCAGCTCATGGCCATCACTGGTGCGAGGCTGGGGGATACAGAGGACGCAGACGATACACCTCCCACAGAGGACAGCTTGTCGTTGCTGCAGTGTCTCCGCAATGAACGCCGAGTTGGCCACATTCTAACTTGTGCTGATTACTGGGTGGCCACGCTGCTGGATCCCCGTTACAAGGACAACGTACCGTCCTTAATTCCGTCACTGGAGCATGATTGGAAGATGCATGAGTACAAGCGCACGCTGGTAGATGCGCTGCTGATGGCATTCCCACCTGACAGCGGAGGAACAATAGAAGCACAAGGCGAAGGCAGAGGAGGAGGAAGAGGTCGCCAACGCAGCTGGGGCACCGCCAGCACCTCAGAAGGCAGGGTTAGCATGGTCGAAATGTGGTGAAGTATGTGTGCACACGCCTACACGTACTGAATGATGGGTCTGCCCCCTTCAACTTCTGGGTCTTCAAATTGTCCACATGGCCTGAACACGCCCTTTAAGCCAGTGTATTGTCTGAACGTGTGTTTAGCACGGCAGTGGGCATTATCACAGACAAGCGCAGCCGCCTGTCCACAGCCAATGTGGACAAGCTCACGTTTATTAAAATGAAGCAGGCATGGATCCCACAGGAATTGTCTGTACCTTGTGCAGAATAGACATGTATACCGGCCTCACCCAGCCATTGTTATACTCCAGCGCACTTTCTCATTGTTTTTTTTTTTATATTTCCCAATGTTTTGGGGTGTACCCTAATAAAAAAAACAAAAAAACAGGGTTGGCTACCTCCTCCACTTCCACCTACACTGCCATGTCCACCGCATCCTCAACCTCCTACTCCATATGGACCTCCACCTCCTAGATCAAGATTATTTTTTTTTATTTTTACAGATTTTATGTTATTTAAAGTCATTTCACTATACGCATTTGTTTGCTGAGCACTTGCCATGCTCTTAAGCACATTTTGCTGCCTGTTGCAGTGAAATATAATCAGTAAATACAACTTTGACATTGTTTGTGAAAAAAATACTTATTTTTTGCCATAAAGTACCTTTGCGGCCTGCGCTGTATTTGTGTTGGTGAAAGCCCTGCGGCCTGCACTGCATATGTGACAGCCAGGCCAATAAATTCAGCAAATTCATCTGTTTGCGTGTGGGGTGACATTTCCACGGTTATCAGGCTAGTCATTCACAAGTGGTATCAAACAAGCAAGTGGAGATAATATATCAAAGTATCAATTTATTTATCAAATATAAAATATGGGGAAAAGACAGGATGGTACACAGTATACAGAGAAGCGAAGGGCAATTAGTACAATTGCATTCACATGTATATCCACAAGGCAATAAGCACTAGGTGGCTGTCAGGTAAAAAAAGGAAACAAAGGGGCGACCCAAGGGGTGCCACAAGGAAGAAAGGGGAAGAGGCAAGGGGCATGCCCAGCCTAATATACCCACAATCACACCCCTATAAAGTAACTCGGCAACAGCTCCCGAGTGCATATATCAGAAAAAACTGAGAAAAAGGAGCCAAAGCGCCAGGTACTAAATGTAAAAAATCCTTTATTGAAGTAATATAAATTAGTAATACAAATATAAAATACATATAAAAATGCGGGGGGACAAAAAGAGGGGGAAGCAGGGAGGAGAAAAAGAGCGTCACCCTGGGAGGACCACTCTGGTCTGGATAGTAAAATATATGAGAGGTCAGCGGGAAAACAGTGTGAATAAAATAAGTAAACTGCCCGCAGACAACTCTAATATATAATAAATAGGTGGGTCAGAAAAAATTATGATGACAGATTCCAACAAGAAGCTGGATCTAGTCGTCCGGCCATACAAAAATAAAATGTACATATAAATGAGTAAATGGATAAAGACCGGGAATGGCAATAAAACAAGACCTCACCTCAAACAGACCAGGAGTGGACCGACCAGGATGGCGCTACCCCAACGCGCGTTTCGGCGTGCCTTCGTCAGGGGGTAACGCCATCACTGCAGATCGGATGTTTTAAAATCTGTACCAGCCAATCCAAAATCAGCAGTTGCTAATCCCCAGGTGCATCAGATTATCGGCGCGCGATCACTCCGGTGTAACCACGTCCGGCCACCCCACAGCCGGCGTCAGGTCAAAAAACCTGACGCCGGCTGACGCCGGCTGTGGGGTGGCCGGACGTGGTTACATCGGAGTGATCGCGCGCCGATAATCTGATGCATCTGAGGATTAGCAACTGCTGATTTTGGATTGGCTGGTACTTAATGATGTAGTGGCAGGGTATATATAGTCTAGGAAAGGGTAGGAGGGATTTATTTGGGTTATGCGCATCTGCGGTCCAATGAAGCGGGCGCGGGAACATCATGATCCACGCGGCACATACAGACGTCACAGAGCACTTAGAGATGATGCCGTGCAGCGCATGCATGATCCGCGACCCAATGGAACGCAGGTGACCTGCAAACACCAGCGGATGGATCCTATTCAGGGAAGACAGCAAAATGAACTGCAAATCGCATAATCCATATAACAGGTGCCAAGCGGGAAAAAGAGGAGGTGAAAACGCTATAAGTGCATAAGAAACATCCATATTGGTCCCACGATAATCCACGTACATCTCGATACCCACAAACAGAGCACAAGTACAGCATACATTCATATATAGGCGGAACCATACCGCCGGTCCACATAGTGGCAGGTGATATGATACATAATCGGCCATAATAAATACCCAAAAACAATAAATAATAAAACAAATGAAAAATGTAAATATAAATACGCACCATATGAAACATTAAAAAGAGGTACTATAATAATTCATAAAAAATAAATATCATAATTCATGTGGATCTAAAATACTTAGTAGATCATAAATTCATGATTTACACTAAAACATATCATATTAGACATCAAGTGAGTCTCAATGAAACTGTGCATGTCAATATTCAAAGTAGTATTATGTGGGAAAATGAATCCCAACAAAATAATAATAGTGTATCTTACTAATAGTGAGTGTACTTACTAATACTCTTAGTGGTAACATGACCAGTGCACCACAACATAGGTGGCTGCAATAATCATGACAACATATCCGCACCGAAAAATACACTTCTCCCCCATAAAATATACTGGACCTCAAAAATATACTGGACCTCAAAAAAGTGGGGCGAGAGTGTCAGGGGCGGCCGTGTAGGCACTGGCCGGTTCTACAAACAGATGGGGATCTGGCAGTATGCCTTACTGCATACCCCCAGATTACATGGAGGAGGTCACGCAATTTGCGGGACATACTGCCACTACATCATTTAGTACCTCCTGACGAAGCTGCTGAGGTGAAACGCGCGTCGAGGTCTTGCGCTTAGGGTCCAGTACTCTCTGTGTTCACCATGTCTTCAGGTACGTCCTGTGTTTAGTATAGCTTGACACCTTCATATGGTATTTCCACACATCCATTTTGGGTCTTAGATATTTTCTAGACCATCGCTATACCTTAGGATTTAGTCATTGACCAGACTTGAGATTTTTTGTATTACACTTGTCAGTCTTGGCTGCCTATGACCCCTGGACGCTATGGGATAATTCACGGACATCCAGATATTTACTACTTTCTGCAATATACTATATAGCCCATATAGGGTGACTATTATTATTGTTATGCAGATTTGGTTGCCCTTGAATTATAGTCCCTTTTTTTACCTGACAGCCACCTAGTGCTTATTGCCTTGTGGATATACATGTGAATGCAATTGTACTAATTGCCCTTCGTTTCTCTGTATACTGTGTACCATCCTGTCTTTTCCCCATATTTTATATTTGATAAATAAATTGATACTTTGATATATTATCTCCACTTGCTTGTTTGATACTATATTGGATGCCGTACAGGTGGAACGATTTACTGTCTAGTTTAGACAGAGAGGTTTTTTTGTAGGTTAATTAGTCATTCACAAGTGGCTCAGATGGTGGGTTCCTGCACCAACATAGGCCTGGTACACAATTGTACAGCCAGGGCATATGTGCAATACACAATTTTTACACCCCTGACACAGAAATAGAATTTATCTGTATGTTTAATCTGTGGCTGACCTTCCTACAGCAATTTTTTAGTGGGCGCAATCAGGGGAGCACCCAGGAATTTTGTCTAGGGGGGGTCCGAAAGGCAAAAAATGTGGCATGTGTAGTGCGCTGTGCTAATTCAATTTTTCAAAGCCCCCTTTATATTTAAAAATGCAGGGAAGGGGTGTAGTGTGTTGCGCTGATTCTTTTACTTGGCGATTCTAAAAGCCCTGCAGTAAAATAACAATGCGGCGCGAATTATTTTGGCCCCGCCCATTATTAAAAGCCCCTCCTACATATAATAGGCCACTCCCAACAAACACTGTACATCTGACATCTATAGTTGCGGCCTGTCTCTACACATCATATGGAGAGAGGGGGAGGTCTGTCCTGGCTGCACTGCCTGCTTCACATTATATAATAGACAGCCGGCTACAGCCAGGAAGCTCCTCCGCTCTCCTCCCTCCCCAGATCCTGCTCAAGGCCTGTGGTTCCCCCCACAATCTGCCACCCGCCCGTGGCCTGCTGCCCCCCTTGACCGTCCTCACCCAGCTCTGAATCCTCCTTCTGCAAAGGGCAGGGGGAGGCGCAAGAGCATCTCCTCTCCTACATAGCGCCACATACCTCTTACATCCAGTGATGTCACCTTTGTTGTAGACGTTCTCTTTCCTCATCTTCTCCATTCAGACTAGACCGCCATGATGATTTTTCAGCCATCTCCCATCTCTGCAGAGATTAACAAACAGACATTAGTTTCCCACATTTCCATCATCTTCACATCTTCTGAACACCCTTTCCTGCCACCCCCAATACTGTGCCCGCTGTGCCCCCAATACTATACTGCAGAAACAGTCCCCCTGGAAATACTACTACCACACAGATAGTGCCCCCTTCAACAATTATTGGCACACAGTGCTCTAAAAAAATAACTGCGCCCAGACACTAATAGTATAAAGATAATGTCCCCCAAAAATTATTGTGCTAAGCTGATACTGTGGCAGGGTGCCCCCCAAAGTAACAGGGCTCCCCAAAATAGAAATAATTCTCTGCCAGAGCACACTTAGCAGTAATAATGCCCCTATAGTGCCTATACTAGTAATCATGTTCCTCATAGCCCCCCAGTATTAGCAAAGCTCCGCATAATACCTCCTAGTACTAATAATTCTCCCTACAATATGACAGTACATGAAATACCCCCGCTTAGTGCCCGCTGTTGAGCTAATGTCCCCATAATGTATGCCAGTATAAAATACCCCTATATAGTGCCCCAGAAAATGCCTCATAGTGCTCCTCTCCCCCTTCCCCATAGTGTCCCCCATAATATGCCAGTAAAAAATGCCCCTTCTAAGTGCCACCATATGCCCCAATAGTGCTCCACTCCCCCATAGTGCCGCTCTCCCCTATAGTGCCTACCATAATGTGGCAGTAAAAAAATTCCCCCTTAGTGCCACCAGATGCCATAATGCCCCCATAATGTGCCAATAAGAATAAAGGCCCCTTTAGAGCTCCCACTTCCCCTTACTGCCCCCAAATAATGCCCCTATAGTGCCACCAGATGCCCCATAGTGCCATTCTCCCCTATAGTGCCCCCATAATATGTCAATAAAAAAAGCCCCTTTAGACCCCCCAGATGCCCCCATAGTGCTCCTCTCCCCCATGGTGCCGCCCCATAATGTGCCAGTAAAAAATGCCCCTTCAAAGTGCCAGCATATGCCCCAATAGTGCTCCACTCCTCCATAGTGCCGCCCTCCCCTATAGTGCCTCCCATAATGTGCCAGTAAAAAATGCCCCCTTAGTGCCACCAGATGCCATAATGCCCCCATGTGCCAATAAGAAAAAAAGGCCCCTTTAGAACCCCCACTTCCCCATAGTGCCCCCAAATAATGCCCCTATAGTGCCACCAGATGCCCCATAGTGCCGTTCTCCCCTATAGTGCCCCCCATAATGTGTCAAAAAAAACAACCTTTAGAGCCCCCATAGTGCTCCACTCCCCCATGGTGCCCCCCCCATAATGTGCCAGTAAGAAGTGCCACCTAAAAAAAATGTACCACCAGATGCCCCATAGTGCCGTTCTCCCCTTTAGTGCCCCCATAGTGCCAGCTCCCTCCCTCCAAAAAAAACAAAACAAAACAAAAAATACACTGATACTTACCTCCATCAGCAGCGATGCGATGCAGGCTATTCCGGCCTGTGTCCCTGCTGTGTGCTGCCCGGCTCAGGCGCGTGATGATGACGTCATCGCGCCGCCTGAGCCGGCCTCTGATAGGCTGCAGGCATTAGTGCCTGCAGCCTATCAGAAGAACAGGGGAGGGACACACCTCTCCCTCCCCTGCCGCAGCACAGCACAGGCATCTGTATCGCTGTCCTAAGGACGGCGATACAGATGGATTAGATATGGAGATGAGCGCTTCCACAATGGAAGCGCTCATCTCCTAGTACTCCTACTGCCCCCACCACCGCCGCCGCGGCCGCAATTACATCCAGGGCCGCACCGCCTGTGGTGATCGCCTGAGGATTAGTCCGGGTTCGGGGTTCGGCGCTTTCGGGGTTCGGCGCTTTGTTGGCGCTTTTTGAAAGGCTGCAAAGCAGCCAATCAACAAGCGTCATACTACTTGCCCCAAGAGGCCATCACAGCCATGCCTACTATTGGAATGGCTGTGATTGGCCAGTGCAGCATGTGACCCAGGCTCTATATAAGCTTGGGTCACGTAGCGCTGCACGTCACTCTGCTGTTACAAGTGTAGGGAGAGGTTGCAGCTGCGACGTTAGGGCTAAATTAGGCAGTGATTCACTCCTCCAAAACACTTAAGACAGTGATCGATCTACAGCTGTGGATCATTGAACTGCTGCTATTCAATTGCTCACTGTTTTTAGGCTGCCCAGAGCGTTTTTCAGTCACTTTTTTCTGGGGTGATCGGCGGCCATTTTGTGGCTTGTGGTGCGCCAGCACAAGCTGCCACCAAGTCCATTTAACCATCAATAGTGTGGTTATTTTTTGCTATATCCTACATCAGGGGCAAGCTGTCACCAAGTCCATTTAACCATCAATAGTGTGGTTATTTTTTGGCTATATCCTACATCAAGGGCAAGCTGCCACCAAGTCCATTTAACCATCAATAGTGTGGTTATTTTTTGGCTGTATCCTACATCAGGGGCAAGCTGCCACCAAGTCCATTTAACCATCAATAGTGTGGTTATTTTTTGGCTATATCCTACATCAGGGGCAAGCTGCCACCAAGGCCATTTAACCATCAATAGTGTGGTTATTTAAATCTATCCCTAAAAGGGTATATTAGATTCAAGGTGCTGATAGGGTCATTCTCAATAACTTCACACACACGCTACTGTGCATATCCAAGTCTAATTCTGTCCGTAAAGGTATACCTGTCACCCAGCGCCTAAATAATAGGCCTCAAATTTATATTCATCCAAATCTGTCATTATTGCTTTAGCTGGTCAAGTTATTTAGTGTCCGTCAAAGCACAGTTTTTGTTCTGGGTTGAAATACAATTCCCAATTTTGCAATTCTCTAAATTAGTGGTTTCTGCTGTATCAGGCCTACTTTAAATCTATCCCTAAAAGGGTATATAAGATTCAAGGTGCAGATAGGGTTATTCTCAATAACTTCACACACACGCTACTGTGCAATTCCAAGTCTAATTCTGTGTGTAAACGTATACCTGTCACCCAGCGCCTAAAAAATAGGCCTCAAATTTATATTCATCCAAATCTGTCATTATTGCTTTAGCTGGTCAAGTTATTTAGTGTCCGTCAAAGCACAGTTTTTGTTCTGGGTTGAAATACAATTCCCAATTTTGCAATTCTCTAAATTAGTGGTTTCTGCTGTATTAGGCCTACTTTAAATCTATCCCTAAAAGGGTATATAAGATTCAAGGTGCAGATAGGGTTATTTCTTAATAACTTCACACACACGCTACTGTGCAATTCCAAGTCTAATTCTGTCCGTAAACGTATACCTGTCATCCAGCACCTAAATACTAGGCCTCAAATTTATATTCAGCTAAATCTGTCATTACTGCTGTGCCTTTATTAGTGTAATACGGTACCTAAATAGATAGCCAGATAGTGTTAGGTGTCTGTAAAAAAAGGCCTGAATTTGAATTCAATACATTGGGCCAAATAATATTTTTCTTATTGTGGTGAACGGTAATAATGAGGAAAACATCTAGTAAGGGACGCGGATGCGGACATGGTCGTGGTGGTGTTAGTGGACCCTCTGGTGCTGGGAGAGGACGTGGCCGTTCTTCCACAGCCACACGTCCTAGTGAACCAACTACCTCGGGTCCCAGTAGCCAGCAGAATTTACAGCGATATTTGGTGGGGCCCAATGCCGTTCTAAGGATGGTAAGGCCTGAGCAGGTACAGGCATTAGTCAATTGGGTGGCCGACAGTGGATCCAGCACGTTCACATTATCTCCCACCCAGTCTTCTGCAGAAAGCGCACAGATGGCGCATGAAAACCAAGCCCATCAGTCTGTCACATCACCCCCATGCATATCAGGGAAACTGTCTGAGCCTCAAGTTATGCAGCAGTCTCTTATGCTGTTTGAAGACTCTGCTGCCAGGGTTTCCCAAGGGCATCCACCTAGCCCTTCCCCAGGGGTGGAAGAGATAGAATGCACTAACGCACAAATATTTATGTTTCCTGATGATGAGGACATGGGAATACCACCTCAGCACGTCTCTGATGATGACGAAACACAGGTGCCAACTGCTGCGTCTTTCTGCAGTGTGCAGACTGAACAGGAGGTCAGGGATCAAGACTGGGTGGAAGACGATGCAGGGGACGATGAGGTCCTAGACCCCACATGGAATGAAGGTCGTGCCACTGACTTTCACAGTTCAGAGGAAGAGGCAGTGGTGAGACCGAGCAAACAGTGTAGCAAAAGAGGGAGCAGTGGGCAAAATCAGAACACCCGCCACCAAGAGATTCCGCCTGCTACTGACCGCCGCCATCTGGGACCGAGCACCCCAAAGGCAGCTTCAAGGAGTTCCCTGGCATGGCACTTCTTCAAACAATGTGCTGACGACAAGACCCGAGTGGTTTGCACGCTGTGCCATCAGAGCCTGAAGTGAGGCATTAACGTTCTAAACCTTAGCACAACCAGGCCGGTAAGTTTAACATCTGTTGTGGGTAAACTATTTGAAGGTTTTCTGAGAGATGCTATGTTAGAGCATCTTATGGGAAATAAGCAAATAACGCCATATCAGCATGGCTTCGTGAGGTCATGTCAAACTAATTTAATCAGTTTCTATGAGGAGGTAAGTACTAGACTTGACAGCGGCAAATCAATGGATGTCGTGTATCTGGACTTCTCCAAAGCATTTGACACTGTACCGCATAAAAGGTTAGTATATAAAATGAGAATGCTCGGACTCGGAGAAAACGTCTGTAAGTGGGTAAGTAACTGGCTCAATGATAGAAAACAGAGGGTGGTTATTAACGGTACATACTCAGATTGGGTCACTGTCACTAGTGGAGTACCTCAGGGGTCAGTATTGGGCCCTATTCTCTTCAATATATTTATTAATGATCTTGTAGAAGGCTTGCATAGTAAAATATCAATTTTCGCAGATGACACTAAACTGTGTAAAGTAATTAACACTGAAGAGGACAGTATACTACTACAGAGGGATCTGGATAGATTGGAGGCTTGGGCAGATAAGTGGCAGATGAGGTTTAACACTGAGAAATGTAAAGTTATGCACATGGGAAGGAATAATGCAAGTCACCCGTACATACTAAATGGTAAAACACTCGGTAACACTGACATGGAAAAGGATCTAGGAATTTTAATAAACAGCAAACTAAGCTGCAAAAAACAGTGTCAGGCAGCGGCTGCCAAGGCCAATAAGATAATGGGTTGCATCAAAAGGGGCATAGATGCCCGTGATGAGAACATATTCCTACTACTTTACAAATCACTGGTCAGACCACACATGGAGTACTGTGTACAGTTCTGGGCTCCTGTAAACAAGGCAGACATAGCAGAGCTGGAGAGGGTCCAGAGGAGGGCAACTAAAGTAATAACTGGAATGGGGCAACTACAGTACCCTGAAAGATTATCAAAATTAGGGTTATTCACGTTAGAAAAAAGACGACTGAGGGGAGATCTAATTACTATGTATAAATATATCAGGGGGCAGTACAGAGATCTATCCCATCATCTATTTATCCCCAGGACTGTGACTGTGACGAGGGGACATCCTCTGCGTTTGGAGGAAAGAAGGTTTGTACACAAACATAGAAAAGGGTTCTTTACGGTAAGAGCAGTGAGACTGTGGAACTCTCTGCCTGAGGAGGTGGTGATGGTGAGTACAATAAAGGAATTCAAGAGGGGCCTGGATGTATTTCTGGAGTGTAATAATATTACAGGCTATAGCTACTAGAGAGGGGTGGTTGATCCAGGGAGTTATTCTGATTGCCTGATTGGAGTCGGGAAGGAATTTTTTATTCCCCTAAAGTGAGGAAAATTGGCTTCTACCTCACAGGGTTTTTTTGCCTTCCTCTGGATCAACTTGTAGGATGACAGGCCGAACTGGATGGACAAATGTCTTTTTTCGGCCTTATGTACTATGTTACTATGTACTATGTTACTATGTTACTGCATGACCAGGCACCTGCATGCAAAGCATGAACTGCAGTGGAGTAAACACCTTAAAAACAAGGAAGTCACTCAGGCTCCCCCTGCTACCTCTTCTGCTGCTGCCGCCTCTGCCTCTTCTGCTTCTGCCGCCTCGGCCTCTTCCTCCGCCTCTGGAGGAACGTTGGCACCTGCCGCCCAGCAAACATGGGATGTACCACCAACACCACCACCTGCGTCACCAAGCATCTCAACCATGTCACACGGCAGCGTTCAGCTCTCCATCTCACAAACATTTGAGAGAAAGCGTAAATTCCCACCTAGCCACCCTCGATCCCTGGCCCTGAATGTCAGCATTTCTAAACTACTGGCCTATGAAATACTGACATTTAGGCTGGTAGACACAGACAGCTTCAAACAGCTCATGTCGCTTGCTGTCCCACAGTATGTTGTTCCCAGCCGCCACTACTTCTCCAAGAGAGTCGTGCCTTCCCTGCACAACCAAGTATCCGAAAAAATCAAGTGTGCACTGCGCAACGCCATCTGTGGCAATGTCCACCTAACCACAGATACGTGGACCAGTAAGCACGGCCAGGGACGCTATATCTCCCTAACTGCACACTGGGTAAATGTAGTGGCGGCTGGGCCCCAGGCGGAGAGCTGTTTGGCGCACGTCCTTCCGCCGCCAAGGATTGCAGGGCAACATTCTTTGCCTCCTGTCTCCTCCTCCTCCTACTCAGCTTCGTCCTCCTCTTCTTCCACCTGCTCATCCAGTCAGCCACACACCTTCACCACCAACTTCAGCACAGCCCGGGTAAACGTCAGCAGGCCTTTCTGAAACTCATATGTTTGGGCCCCACACCGCACAGGAGTTGTGGCGGGGTATAGAACAACAGACCGACGAGTGGTTGCTGCCGGTGAGCCTCAAGCCCGGCCTGGTGGTGTGCGATAATGGGCGAAATCTCGTTGCAGCTCTGGGACTAGCCGGTTTGACACACATCCCTTGCCTGGCACATGTGCTGAATTTGGTGCAGCAGAAGTTCATTCGCAACTACCCGACATGTCAGAGCTGCTGCATAAAGTGCGGGCCGTCTGTGCGCGCTTCCGGCGTTTACATCCTGCCGCTGCTCGCCTGTCTGCGCTACAGCGGAACTTCCGCCTTCCCGCTCACCGCCTCATATGCGACGTGCCCACCAGGTAGAACTCCACCTTGCACATGCTGGACAGACTGTGCGAGCAGCAGCAGGCCATAGTGGAGTTTCAGCTGCAGCACGCACGATTCAGTCGCACTGCGGAACTGCACCACTTCACCACCAATGACTGGGCCTCCATGCGATACCTGTGTGCCCTGTTGCGCTGTTTCGAGTACTCCACTAACATGGCCAGTGGCGATGACGCCGTTATCAGCGTTACAATACCACTTCTATGTCTCCTTGAGAAAACACTTAGGGCGATGATGGAAGAGGAGGTGGCCCAGGAGGAGGAGGAGGAAGAATAGGGGTCATTTTTAGCACTTTCAGGCCAGTCTCTTAGAAGTGACTCAGAGGGAGGTTTTTTGCAACAGCAGAGGCCAGGTACAAATGTGGCCAGCCAGGGCCCACTACTGGAGGACGAGGAGGACGAGGATGAGGAGGAGGTGGAGGAGGATGAGGATGAAGGATGTTCACAGCGGGGTGACACCCAATGCAGCTCGGGCCCATCACTGGTGCGTGGCTGGGGGGAAACGCAGGACGATGACGACACGCCTCCCACAGAGGACAGCTTGTCCTTACCTCTGGGCAGCCTGGCACACATGAGCGACTACATGCTGCAGTGCCTGCGCAACGACAGCAGAGTTGCCCACATTTTAACGTGTGCGGACTGCTGGGTTGCCACCCTGCTGGATCCACGGTACAAAGACAATGTGCCCACCTTACTTCCTGCACTGGAGCGTGATAGGAAGATGCGCGAGTACAAGTGCACGTTGGTAGACGCGCTACTGAGAGCATTCCCAAATGTCACAGGGGAACAAGTGGAAGCCCAAGGCGAAGGCAGAGGAGGAGCAAGAGGTCACCAACGCAGCTGTGTCACGGCCAGCTCCTCTGAGGGCAGGGTTAGCATGGCAGAGATGTGGAAAAGTTTTTTCACCAAGCCACAGCTAACTGCACCACCACCTGATACGGAACGTGTTAGCAGGAGGCAACATTTCACTAACATGGTGGAACAGTACCTGTGCACACCCCTCCACGTACTGACTGATGGTTCGGCCCCATTCAACTTCTGGGTCTCCAAATTGTCCACGTGGCCAGAGCTAGCCTTTTATGCCTTGGAGGTGCTGGCCTGCCCGGCGGCCATCGTTTTGTCTGAACGTGTATTCAGCACGGCAGGGGGCGTCATTAAAGACAAACGCAGCCGCCTGTCTACAGCCAATGTGGATAAGCTGACGTTCATAAAAATTAACCAGGCATGGATCCCACAAGACCTGTCCATCCCTTGTGCAGATTAGACATTAACTACCTCCCCTTAACCATATATTATTGTACTCCAGGGCACTTCCTCATTCAATCCTATTTTTATTTTCATTTTACCATTATATTGCGGGGCAACCCAAAGTTGAATGAACCTCTCCTCTGTCTGGGTGCCGGGGCCTAAAAATATCTGACAGTGGCCTGTTCCAGTGTTGTGTGACGTGAAGCATGATTCTCTGCTATGACATGAAGCCTGAATCTATGCTATGGGACCTCTCTCCTCTTTCTGGGTGCTGGGGCCTAAATATCTGACAATGGACTGTTCCAGTTTGGCTGACGTGAAGCCTGATTCTCTGCTATGACATGAAGACTGATTCTCTGCTATGGGACCTCTCTCCTCTGTCTGGGTGCCGGGGCCTAAATATATGACAATGGACTGTTCCAGTTTTGGCTGACGTGAAGCCTGATTCTCTGCTATGACGTGAAGCCTGATTCTCTGCTGACATGAAGCCTGAATCTCTGTTATGGGACCTCTCTCCTCTGTCTGGGTGCCGGGGCCTAAATATATGACAATGGACTGTTCCAGTTTTGGCTGACGTGAAGCCTGATTCTCTGCTATGACATGAAGACTGATTCTCTGCTGACATGAAGCCTGAATCTCTGCTATGGGACCTCTCTCCTCTGTCTGGGTGCCGGGGCCTAAATATATGACAATGGACTGTTCCAGTTTTGGCTGACGTGAAGCCTGATTCTCTGCTATGATATGAAGACTGATTCTCTGCTGACATGAAGCCTGAATCTCTGCTATGGGACCTCTCTCCTCTGTCTGGGTGCCGGGGCCTAAATATATGACAATGGACTGTTCCAGTTTTGGCTGACGTGAAGCCTGATTCTCTGCTATGACATGAAGACTGATTCTCTGCTGACATGAAGCCTGATTCTCTGCTATGGGACCTCTCTCCAATTGATATTGGTTAATTTTTATTTATTTTATTTTTATTTTAATTAATTTCCCTATCCACATTTGTTTGCAGGGGATTTAACTACATTTTGCTGCCTTGTGCAGCCCTCTAGCCCTTTCCTGGGCTGTTTTACAGCCTTTTTAGTGCCGAAAAGTTCGGGTCCCCATTGACTTCAATGGGGTTCGGGTTCGGGACGATGTTCGGGTCGGGTTCGGATCCCGAACCCGAACATTTCCGTTAAGTTCGGCCGAACTTCTCGAACCCGAACATCCAGGTGTTCGCTCAACTCTATATATGAACTATCAAGGGTCATGTGGCCGTAGCAGTGACAGGCAGCAGCAGTGAGACATCTCCAATACACTATGTCACTGGGTCGTGAGATGCATGGGGGGCATGAGTCAGCAGGTTAGGGCAATCCTGGGCTGTCTGCCCGAAAGGCCTCCTGGAATGAACAACTCCCTTAAGGGAGTGGAAAGTGGCCAATTAAAGAAAGTTTTGCTGCAGAAAACATTGCATATCACTATATTCTCATGATATTTAATATGGGCTGGTGAGTTTTATGTGCTAGGGCTGCTTTTTAGTCCCAATCTGGATCTGGACAGCAATATGGAGGCAGCCTATGGATCTATAAATCAACAGACACATTTGGCAGTTAAGGTCTTTGCAGTGGGCATTAAATATGTGAAATAATATTCATTATAACATTTTCAGACAGTGTCAAAAGAGAACCGAACAGCAATATATAAATCTATCGTAATTTATCTTTAATGCCATTTAAACGTATTAATCTGTTAGGAACAAGATTTAGTATCATTACAGTGCATTGCATCCTGACACTTGAACGTGCTAATCCGTGATAAATTAATAGCATATTTCTGTGTTCGGAGCTTACTAATATAATTGATATGTAAAAGGTGCTATGCACACGCTGCAAGGCAAAATATCACAGAAAAGACAAGAACAAAGATGGAGTAAATACTGTTATGTTAGGTAGAAAAATGGGGGAAAAATAAGTCAAAATAAAGAGACAACTGAGCTCCTGAATGGATTTTGATCCCTTGATACAAACCAGACACCATTATTCCTAATAATAGATGTAAATATTAGAAATATCCTGCCAGCACTGGATCTATGTTAGACCAAAAGAATATATTCTCAGCCTATATTACAGCAGTAATAATTTCACTATCTTTCCTTTGCTGTAGTGATAGCACACCTTGAGTTGAGAAAGAGGTGTCTCCATTACCCCTGAAGTGCCTGTGCTAAGATTGTGCTTAGAATTCACAGACGCAGCAGGATCAAGAAGATCTGGTGTTGATGAACTGCAACCACTGAATCAGCACAAGGGGTTAACACTGCAGTTACACATACTGTTACAGCCCCTTATTGAAAGTAAAAAAAAAAACAGGGTAGTTAAATAAATCTATTTTCTTTGAATTTCCAAAAATATGTGTATATCTTTCATGTGTAGATAAATTAGCAGCCCCTCTGTGTGTAACAGTGGCTTCAATGAATTTCTCACCTTTACCAGAAACAGATATAAAGCAATGTCTAAAAAGAGTGCATCATTTACTAGAGGCACTTAAAGGGTTTTTCCTCAGAATAGGTCATTAATATCCAATTGGTGGGGGCCAACTGTTCCCCATTAGGTGCTAGAATTATCAGTTTTAAATGGTACCAGTAGCATAGCTCCATTCAAAGTGTAGAGGGTATGGCGGTTACTGCAGCTAAGCTCCCTTTCAAGTGACTTATGTA
Organism: Bufo bufo; assembly: GCF_905171765.1. Classification (NCBI taxonomy): domain Eukaryota; kingdom Metazoa; phylum Chordata; class Amphibia; order Anura; family Bufonidae; genus Bufo; species Bufo bufo. The sequence continues at coordinate 151,056,223 of NC_053392.1, read as the reverse complement.
GTGGCATACGAAGAAGAAGGGTCCTCATTGCAAGGATCAAAACGTGGGACACCTTTATGGTGCTGTTTTTGCCACACAAAACAGAAATGCCTTATTTGTCTCCCTGCATGCAATGTCCTTGGGGACACTTCACCACTCATTCCTGTGTTACAATGTGCTTCTTCTAGAGAAAGTAGCTCTCTTACTGAATCCAATAGAGAAGGAGATATGACCAATCCAGTTAGGGCCCCTCTCTCCAAAGCTTCTATAATCACCACATTGTTCCATATGGCTTTGAATCTATATGAATCATTATTTTTAAATAGTAGTCTAGGTAGGGTATCGGATCCATAGCAGAAGCCAAAAAGGGTCTCACTATTGGTTTATGACTTTACAACACACCATCCATGGACATGGGGGGGGGGTGGGGGGGGGGGGTGTTAAAAAGCCGCTCTACCTCCAACACAGTTTGCCACTAATTATTCTTTTTTTGTACAATGCTGTGATTTGTAGAGGAAAGGACTATGTAGGTTCACACAACTTTAAGGGAGAGGACAAAAGGGACACTTGAGTTTGACTCCTCTTTTTCATGACCCCCATTTATCATTAGCACCATAGCAGCTACATGGGCTTCCCTTATATTATGTTTATTCTTTCATTCATTTTACAAATTTTAGAGAAAATACTCTTCTACCTTGTAACACTAACATGACCCATATATTAACCCTTTAATGACCACCAATATACTGCGATTGTTAAGTGATCTTATTCTAGGTCACCACCTTTTCATGCCGAAGTAGAATTAGCACTGCATGGGTCTCCCATGCAGAGAAGAGCAGGAACTCAATTCTTGTTTGACAACCATGTTTCTGCTCTAAAAACCTAGATCAGCAAAAGTGCTGATCCTGTCTGTTTGACCCCTGAGATGCAACGGGCAATAGTGACTATGACTTCCATGTGGATTTATAGGGAGTGGACTCCCTCTGTCAGGTATTGGAAACTGGTCCATGAGTTTGTGGGATGCTGTTGTCTGTACATGACACCAAGGGGTCCAATGAAGACATCCAGTCCTGCCCTCTGCATATGCCCTTTTAGATTATGCCAGATAAATGGTCTAATAGATTTCCTGTCAGAATCCTACAAAAGTAGTACAGTGCATTATAAAATCAATCAAAGGATCACAAATTAAAGGCCCCTTGTAAGACCAATAAGTTGATTAAAAAAAAAAGTTTTATTTGAAAAAAGTTAAAACATAACACACCCCTTTCCCATTCAAAAAATACTTTTCAATGGAAATAATTGGAAAAATAAAACCTCCTCCACATATTTAGTATTGCCGCATCCGTAACAACACAAACTAAACATTATCACATAAATTATCTGGCACAGTGCCAGAATGATTTTTTTTTTACATATCAACCAAAAAATTTATATTAAATGTGATCAAAATAAAGTGATCAAAAGTACTTCAAAATCATACCAGTGAAAACTACAAATCGTCTTGCAAAAGAAAGATCATAAAGTTATTGGTCTTGGGATGCTGTGATGCAAAACCTTTTTTTTTTTTTTTAAGGAGTTTTATTGTGTAAAAGTCGTACAACATAAAGAAAAACTACATGTATTTTTTATCTCTGTAATCATACCGACCCAGTGAATAATGTTAACATGTTATTTATGATGCAACATGAACATCACATAGCCTGTACTGCTTTTTTCATTTCCATTTCTCCGCAAAAAGAGCAAGCAATTAATCACCATCTTATTCCAACCCTGCAATAAATAATTTGAATTTTAAAGATGTACATTGGATCTGCATAAGATCTCAAATGCCCTGAATATAGTATAAAAATAAGGAATAAAGCTGATTTAGTGGATTTTACCCATAATATAAAAAAGCCATATTAGTATTAGTAAATCAAAGGAGCAGTGTGTAATAAAGGGGTTTTCCAGCTGAACAAAATTTGGTGGGAGTGGGCACAGAGGGGCTTCAAATATAATAGAATGGATACTCCAATCTCACTGATCCCACGACTCTGTCTCTCTGATACTGTCCAGGTCCTACTGCTTTACACTTCATGTCCTGGCTCGACACATCAAAAGTGCCAACTCGATCAATCGTTGGCTGAGGTCACCTTTTTTTGCATTCCTCAATTTTTGTGTGCTTGCTATTTTATGGGTGCTGTTACAATGCTTACTGTGATTGCAATGCTCTTTCTCTGATACTACTGCTATAGAGCCAGAAGTGATGTCATATACAGGTGGTTGACTACTTGTCTTCTAGAGCCGAGAAACCTGTCCCAGTATTTATCATCTCTGGTGTTAAGGACCTATATTGTACATAATACCTTAGAAGCTTATATTTATTTGCTAATAATGAAAATTTGCCCAGACCCTTAGTATAAAGAGATGTTGTCTTTTTTCTTTTTTTTGTTGGCCAGGCAGCCTTAAGAAAATGACAATATGGATTTCAGCCCTATTGTTATTATTTTCAATGTCATAGTCCTCATCTGATGATCACTTTTAGAGTTCTTTGTTTTTGAGTGCTTGTTGAGTGCTCTTTCTCCACCCTTTTGTTTGCTCCTTTTGGGGCTGCTTTTTTAACTACTAGTATAAGTCTATTAGGCTATCATTCTTCTTACCACATATGTCCTTATGCTAAGGTCTGTCATAGTTAACTTTTTTAAATTGGCTCCAAAGGTTGAACTCCATTTTCAATTTTATTTCAAATATAAGTTGACTATTATCCATTTTATGACATGCCATTGAGATTTGTACAAATATAACATTCATAGAGGTCCACAAACTAGTACCTACTCACTGATTTCTAAGATGAAGAGTAAAAACTACAGTTTCACCAGTACCATCCACAAAGATCAGAGATATGGGAATCTCCAAGATAAATGTGGAGAGTGTTTGGATCCCTTTGTTCTGATGATTGAGGGGATCCTAGCTTATGGTTGCACATGGATGCCTTGGTGATATGTTTAAACTTAATATACAAGAAAATTTAGAAGATAATTAGAGGACTTGTCAAAAGATTAGTAAGTTCATATGTCACACCTTGATTGCTCAAGACATTTACATATACTCTTATTGAAGAGACCTTGAGTCTTAGAATGATAAATTATTATTATTTTTTATATCTGTTGACAGGGAAGTCCCTGTTTTTACTATGCAACCACTGTACCTAAATCCTTAAACAGAAAGTAGTATATTTGAGAACGAGGGAACATAATCATTTTTGGGTGAATATTGTAGAAATGCTTGGACTCAGGCCAACTGTGTTACATGATATTCAAAGACTTGAAGCTATTTTCGTTTCAGTCCATATTCAGGAGACAATGTGCATGATTTCAAAAGAGACCCAGGTTTTTTATTTGTCTGCCTCACAGATGTTGAACCCTAGCAGTGGTTGTGTGGCTGATTGTGAATGTATCTGAAAATGCTTAAATAGGTCAGAAAGTGCTTAAGAGAAAGTGCTAGAAAAACAAAACATTTCAATTTTCACGCCATGCTGTCAAGCCTATAGTCTTTCAGAAGAATGGTTCATCATTATAATCCATTACAGCTAGATAATAAAAGTATTGCAAACATAAATTTGAATGTAAATTAACTTTGATCTCATGAACATTCTGCACTAGCTTACTTGTCAGTAATATTATCATTGTGCAATATGGATGTCTCTTATTTTTATTTTTGATGATTTTCCTTTGACAACAGCTCCAAGCCAATGTTATTTATTTGCTAAAGAATCCTATATGTCACTTGGTACATAAGAAGAAAAGAAAATCCCTTTCTTCATGGATTATAACCTAGAAGTGAAAAGAGTAAGGAAATAAAACGGCGCATTTCACTGGCTAGGTTCTGGTTGAATGAAATCTGGGATGCGTGCCAAATTAAAAAGAGAAGAAAAAAAAATCCTGTTCTTCTTGTAGAATAGCCACAATGTTCATTACTAAGAAAAGCATATGAACCACAGGATTTGATTTTAATAACACCAATGTCTTCATTAATCTTCGCTTCCTATTTAGCCTCATTATGCCTTAAATGCAGACTTAATGCTCTACCTATTATTGTAGGATTTTACTTTAGAATCCACTTTTACCTCATCATGTATTGTACTTTTTAAGGACTATCAGGTGTGTGTGTCAGATTTCTTTAAACAGGCCGCTACCGAGAACAGATGCTTTATTTATTTGTCTGGAGAACTAAAGTCTAAAAATCATAGAAATGTCTAAAATTCATGTTTTTGCTGCTCTTGTGTCAAGAAGCCTATTGCTATCACCTGCAATTGAGCTGATCTTTCCTGCATGCTCTTAGGGCCCAGATCTAAATCACCACTGCTGACACAGCCTACACTGCTTTGTATCTGCAGAACAAATAATGGCCTTTGTTCCGCGCAAGTTCCTAAACAAACTTAATCTTTCCAGCACTGTGACAGATGACATTTAGATGTCCTTGTTACCCTTAAAATGAGTTTTATTGACAATCAGGGAACAAAAAGAAGGCCTTGATAAAGCCCAGTGTTTTATAGTCTTGCTAACAACATCTTAGCTCTAAGTGCAAGGGCTAGAGAAAGCCTGAAGTTGCCCCCATTTCCCCCGCTTTGCTATATCACCATGACAACAGATATAGAAATCACTTAGTGACTCCAAGAAAGAAAACACTGTCACACAGTACCCCTTGTATAGCGAATCAAACTAAAGCTTTCATTCAAATGGCTATTCAGCTTGGGCATTCATGTAGAGGATGGGGTGGATTTTACACAGGTAACTACAACAGAAAGGCCAGCACGCACTCCAGCCAAAGCATATGGTAAAGTCTCTGTTTAATTAATGCATCCTCAATGGAATTTATTCATTTAAATGTGTTTTCTTTTACTTGAAACATCATCGTTGTAAAGGTCAACATTAATCAACATCTTGAAACTTTAAAGGACATTACATAGTAATGCTTTTTATTCATATGGAAGAGATTCTTTTTCAAGTAGTTTTGTTAACTGTGTCAGATGCAAGGACAATCCCATTTTCTTGCTTTTTTTTTATAGACAAATCTAGAGAGTCCTCTACTGGTAGATACATGTATTTGTACCTTTGTGTTTTTTTTTTAAGTTACCATAACAATTTCTTTATAGGCATTTTTTTTAATTAGTAGTTTTATGAAATGAATGAATACATATTTCTGTTATATAATTTTTTTTTCTCTTTTCATACCTAAAATTACTTTTACTAAAATAATTAATAAATCTCTAATAAAAATCAAATGTAAATACTTATTTTTTAAACATGAGTTAGTATTTGAGCATATTTTTTATTTTGTATTTTTTTATCTTTAAAAAATTCTATCTCACAAAATGTATCAGGTAATATTATTAATAGTATTAATATTAATAAATGCATCAATGACATATTTCTAGTGTCAAAGTTATGTAATTAAACTTAATTCGCAAAAGCGTATATAAGAAATACCTCTGAAATAAAACATTAAAAATAAAAAGTTCATTATATTAGCTTTTATTTTACAGAGAGATGGAATTTTTAGACATACAACTATATTATTTTCTACCATTAAATCATATACATAATTGTGGGCACACACTGTTTACCTATCAACAAATTTATATTAGGTTGCATTTGTAATTAAAATGCAAAAAAGTTATATAACAGTACATAAACTAGTAATGAAACATTCTGTTCTGAAATGATCAACTAAAAGTAATATCACTCAAATTTATTAGAAATATGAAATGTGACAAATCAATTCACTAATCTCTAGTGTTAATAAAAAAAATAAACATTTATATATTATGGCAAATTATATATTATTAAATGCAGCGCTAAAGTATACTTTAAACCGTTATTAGAAAATGAGTTACTATATTTGTTATTTTATATAGAACTAAAACACTGTCAGATAGAACAGTTCTCAAAAAATGAATTGATATTTACAAAGCTTTGCTTTTTTTCTACATTTAGTCCTAGAGCACTGATCATAGCCAAACATTTAGGGTGTATTTATGTTGACATACCGCAGAATTATATGATTAGTATAACATAGCATGTAATTTATCTACTATACATACCGTATATATTTTTCGCACATTTCTATAACTCCCAATCAAATTACTTCTTTAAAGTGTATCTAAAAAAATATAACCTGTTAGCATTTTCTTAGATTTTCTAGTAGATTTACTAGATTGTAAACTCTAATGGGCAGGGACTTCTCTCCTACTGTTTCACTGTTTGTTGATTGGTTTTGATTACTTCTCATTTTAATAGTTTGTTGCTTCCTTAATTGTAAAGCATTGTAGAAAATGTAGGTGCTACTTAAATAAATATTATTTGTATGTAGCCCATTCCTAGTTTAGAGCTTATGTTATTTATTTGCATTATTGGTTTTTAATACCAGAATTAGTGTTGTAAGGACCTGAAACCTTTTCATCTTATTTTAACACATTATTTAGCATATAACGGCATTATACTCCCTGCCTATAAATCTTGATAATTTATTTAATTTGTATTAAACTGTATTTTTAGTATATACACACACACATACATACACACACACACACACACACACACACAATATACTGAAAATCTTAGACTGAGTTCTTTACAAATTGAGGGATATAATGGATAGCTGTTTCCCCCTAGTGGCAGATAGAAGACAATACCTAAATATTTTGAACTAAGATATGTTAAATGCAACAAGGTTTTTAAAAAATATCACTGAATTAGTGTTAGATCTTTTTTTTTCAGGTCTACACCTTATATATTTTTTAGAAAAGAGTGAAATATAAGGGATATTAGGTCAGTTAGTCATAAAAAGGTAAACAAGTGACTGGATTGTCAACATAGTCTATGTTGTTTAAACTATTTATTCATCAATACATTCGTTGGCTATATAAAAAAACCTTTATAAAAACATTGATATTAAAAACGAAATGTTTAAAATCACATAATGTGTATGTATGTATTATTATTTTCTCAGAATTAACTTTAAATTACAACACACAAAAAATATTATTAACATTTGTCTGCTCTCTGTATTGGGGTATGTTCACACATTGCAGATTTGTTTCAGATATTATTTTTTTTTAAATGCGCATTTGTAGAAACAGCCCCAATAATTTAACCAGATATAGTTAGTATTTTGTTCTAAAAGTTGCTTTATAAAGCTTGTTAAAAAATACTAAAGATTGAAATCCTATCATATAAAAATTTTTAAAAGTCAGTCTATATATTATGATAGGAGTAATATTCATTTCAGGCAATATATTTATAAAAGTGTCTTTTTTATTAATAATAAATACATATATTATATTTTATAGGTTTTTATTTTAGAAAGTAGATGCATTATCTTGAAAATGTTACACTCAAGGAGCTATTTATATTTTTTTTCCTGTTGGACTCATCAAATAGAATGAAAAAGGAAGAATATGTCTGACAATGATCCACTAACCTAGCAAAGTTTTATATGAATATTATACAGAAATTTTGTAATATAAAATCATTCATTTTAATCAGAAAGCACCATTTATGTAAACAATCAGATGAAATTGATAACTCTATGTTTGCAGCAAATTGTATTATTAAAGTTATCATTCTTGTTATTAATGCTGTTATTTTCATGATTGTATAATGTTGTAATGTGGAGAAAATATTAATCTGATACATGTAATAACTCTCATTTTGGCCAGTCTTATCCATTACTGTAGGAAGATTAATATACCATTGTGGTTTTGTTATCAATAAAAAATACAGTCAACTGCCAATTTGTCATTTGTAATGTAATAAAATATTTAATTTACCAACCGCAAACCATTGTTTTATATATTTACCCAAAAAATCCAAGCCAAGGCAGAAACTATCTTTCCTACCTCAATTTGTCAGAATTTGCAAGTTAAAAAAATGTCCAGTTATATAGATTTATCTATTGAGACATTTATAGCAGACATATCAGTGACAATTCTAAGGTTTAGGAGAGACAGTTATTTGTACAACGTATTCTGTTTATATTATTTTCCATTTTTTTTAGTCTTAATGATTCCCTATAAAGTACTGATTACATTCTACTAGATCTAGATAAAACCTAGTGACTATTCAGGAAATATATAATATATTTTAACACAATTATCAGTAACAGAATAACAGTTTATATCCATTGACTATATTGATTATTATATCTATCGATCTATCTATCTATTGACTATAATCTATCTACCTATCTATTGACTATTTATTGACCATCATCTATCTATAATTTGTGTATTTGTCTAGTATTTATTTGTTTATTCAAGTTGTGTTTAGTTTCATTCAAATATATTTAGTTTAATACACATTTAACTGATAATTTTGCCCATGAAAACCTTATGTGTAAAAGAAACCTGTGCAAAACCCTACTGAAAACCAAAGCTAGCGCACAGTGTTATCAGAGATCATTGTGCCACATGAAAAATTCAAGCATGTTGCCATGACAGATTCAACTGTACAAAATCATCATAAAAAATTCAACTAAAGATAAAAAATTAAATTATTTTTACTGATTGTTTTGGGGGAAATATACTGTATGCATGTACTTGAAGTTGAAGATACATTATTTATGCTAAACTTTTGTGGATGAACAGAAATGTAAACATACAAGCATTATAATACAATATACAGAGTATCATTATGTGATATATTTGCTGTTTTAAAATTTAAACTCTAACATATTTGCGCAGGTTGCTTCTCCTGATTACCTGGTCTTTCTCCAGAGAAGTGTGGTATAAATATTTTTAAAAGGAGAACTTTAGGGGTGAAAAGTGGACAAAGCCTGTGATAGATGCCAAGATTTTGATCCGCTCTGATAGCTTTGCTATTCTTTGTTATCACAGTGTCTGCACAGAGCTTTGTTGCTATGATATAACTTATTTTCCCACTAAAACTGTTCTGAGAATAGTGCTTATATTGCCACAATATGCAGTTACCAATCCAACAATCATTAGCTTAGTCATAGTTGCCTATAACAACCTTCTGCATAGCAAAAGATCTGTAAAAGTAAGAATATATACCATATACATTTCCACTGGTCCTTTTATTTACTATAGATACTCAGGTGATTATTGATTACTATTAGTTGCTATTATATGAATTTTCAGTAATGGCTTGTTCACATGATGAGTTCAATAATCAATACAATGTGTTAGTTCCCAAGTGAACCTAAAATCGCGATCATCGCCAAATCTAGGTGCACAAATAGATCAATAAAATACAGTAAACTGCTTGTCATTGATCTAAATTGATCACATATTCATAAAAGTCATTACCATCATAAGAAGTATCTGTAAATATTGCTTGCTTAACAATTACATTTACATATGATGCTTTGAGTAACGTTAAAGGGAATATGTAATCAGAAAATAAACCATACTTTAAACACATTTTTATGTTAAGCAAATTTTTAAAGAATTTTTGGTGGTTATTTTTATTTTCCATGTCAATATCTATATTTAAACAACCTCCTGCAGTTTTCAAACAGGACACTAGGCTTAATAATAGGTGCCACTTCTTGGTCTATACAGATTTCCTTACTGCAGTTATCTCCTTGTCATTATAGGCAGGTTTTAGAAGCATACATCACCTCTGTGTATAGATAACACAGGATCCTCCATTCTGATTGTCAGAGCGTATCTATTCTTTCCTTGTACAATGACCTCTGCACAGGTAACAGACCATGCCTAGAAATCTCCCACAGAAATCAATGAGGTAATCTCTAGTCCATCGTGTCTATGGCTTATGTGGCTGTCATAAAGCAATTCTTTAAATGCTTTCTAAATGCTGTTAAGAACCGTTCAGGCAAGATAACCACCGCAATAATCATGTTCTGCAAATGTAAAAAAATGTATAAAAATCTTTAATAAGAAAAAAAACTGAGAATAGGATATGTGTTGCTATCTAGTTTTACTTGTCATTGGCATTTCCTTTAAGTTACAAAATGGCAGCATACTATCTTTACTTTTCTCTAGGCTCAAAATCAAGAGATAAAGCTTATATTTTTGCATGCTATTTATGTAGTCACCAAGCTGTTGTTCCGCAAATCACAGTCTGCCAAGGGTTTTGCTGGCATGTTGTGATAATGTATTGGACATGTATTGTCAAAAGTTAAGGGTGGACACATCTGCAAGTATGAAGATTGTACCAATGTCCATTTGATACCACTAACAACTTTTTAAACTACCAATTCTTTATAAGTGGTTTGAAAAATTGTCACAGATCACTTATCTTAAGTTTATGGCAGTTTCAGATACACAGAGAGATAGATAGACAGAGATAGATAGATAGATAGATTGACAGACAGACAGATAGATATAGATAGATTGATCTTAGGCTACAATAAGATTTATTTAAGCTTGAAGGAATATCATAAAGTGTTTTTCTACAATGCAAAGTGATGGATTATTGGTAAGATATGCCATCGTTTACTGATCATAGGGATCTGACTGCCACAATCTCCATTGATCAAGAATGAATAAGTATTGAAGTGCTGCTGCTCCTTTACAGATTCTACCTGCACAGCAACTCTCTTAGGAAACTACATTACAGCCCAAATAATAGGTGGCCATCAACATTGCTGTGTAGAAAACCAGAAACACACCAGTTAGGTGCACATAACATTAGTCAGAATCATTTTGAAATAAAATTCTAATATATGCATTAGCCATGTACAACTGTATGTCAACACATATATTATTGGCAATGACCCTCACAGTGAATAGTTTACAATAAACTTGTAAGGCTGAGTTCACACCAGTTATTTGATCATTTTTTTCCCATCAGTTATTGTGAAACAAAACCAGGTGCTAGTCAAAAACACAGAACAGGTACAGATCTTTCCATTATACCTGATCTCTGAGTAAGCTTCACTACTGGTTTTGGCTCACAATAACTGATGGAAATAACTGACCAAATAACTGAAGTTTGAACTTAGCCTAGCAAAGATATGCCAATGTATACTCATCAAAAATATGCCAAAAGGACACTCTAGCAGCATATTTTTTGAATAACAGAGATCTATGGTCACGTTAGACATATATGTCTAGAGCCAGACTGCCTTTTATGGTTTTAAGGTAGGAAAAGAAGATGGTTTATTAAATCGCATTGGTTAAATGTTTACTGAATCGGTAAAAAAGCAATAAATACTATGCCAAGATTTTACATATTGCTACATACAGTACAGACCAAAAGTTTGGACACACCTTCTCATTCAAAGAGTTTTCTTTATTTTCATGACTATGAAGGCATCAAAACTATGAATTAACACATGTGGAATTATATACATAACAAACAAGTGTGAAACAACTGAAAATATGTCATATTCTAGGTTCTTCAAAGTAGACACCTTTTGCTTTGATTACTGCTTTGCACACTCTTGGCATTCTCTTGATGAGCTTCAAGAGGCAGTCCGCTGAAATGGTCTTCCAACAGTCTTGAAGGAGTTCCCAGAGATGCTTAGCACTTGTTGGCCCTTTTGCCTTCACTCTGCGGTCCAGCTCACCCCAAACCATCTCGATTGGGTTCAGGTCCGGTGACTGTGGAGGCCAGGTCATCTGGAGCAGCACCCCATCACTCCCCTTCATGGTCAAATAGCCCTTACTTTCAAAGTTTTCCCAATTTTTCGGCTGACTGACCTTCCTTCATTTCTTAAAGTAATGATGGCCACTCGTTTTTCTTTACTTAGCTGCTTTTTTCAAATTCTAACAGTCTATTCAGTAGGACTATCAGCTGTGTATCCACTTGACTTCTTCTCAACGCAACTGATGGTCCTAAACCCATTTATAAGGCAAGAAATTCCACTTATTAAACCTGACAGGGCACACCTGTGAAGTGAAAACCATTTCAGAGGACTACCTCTTGAAGCTCATCAAGAGAATGCCAACAGTGTGCAAAGCAGTAATCAAAGCAAAAGGTGGCTACTTTGAAGAACCTAGAATATGACATATTTTCAGTTGTTTCACACTTGTTTGTTATGTATATAATTCCACATGTGTTAATTCATAGTTTTGATGCCTTCAGTGTGAATCTACAATTTTCATAGTCATGAAAATAAAGAAAACTCTTTGAATGAGAAGGTGTGTCCAAACTTTTGGTCTGTACTGTATATGTTGTATAAGTGTCAAACTATGCACAAATATTAAGATTACATTAATATTTTTGAGCAGACAAAATTGAGTAAATACTTTCTAACCTATACTTGTCAGTATATTGTCATCAGCTAAACAATGGTTGCATAACAGAGGACAGAAACAAAGCTTTCCTATATTCACTAATGCAGTATATATTTATATTCCGTTATTGAAGCTAAAAACGTACAATAATGCGCTTTTTGTTCCTAATATTTTGTTACACTTATTAAAACATAAAAAATAGAACCAACCACACTAATACAAGCAGAGACTTGGCCGAGGAACCTGGCAATTGCTGTTTCAAATTTGCATTTCAATTAGAGTCTTTTGGCTTGCTTTATATCATCTCTAACTGATTTATGTCTAATATTATTTGCACGGCACAAAGCAAACATTGCATTGGAAGTCCCTGAAAATGGAGTTTGCTATTGTTGTCAAAACATCTACATCTGCACTACATCTGTGCATCAGCAAGTAACTCCTGGACAGGACTCTACTATTTTAAATCCAGAGCCTTTATTGTTTTGAATTGGGGGAAGTGGGAATTTTACAAGAATTTACATGTAGTGTGCTTCTTCCAACATTAGTCTAAATAATAATATTGGACATTTTTGCTATAATAAGGGGGGTTTCCCATGACATAACTTCTTTGTATGGTCATCTTTCCACCGCTGTTTTCAATGTTGAAATGTCTTTGATTTCTTAGTCAATGCTGGGACCCATTAGTTTTCAGAGACATGTGTGGCTGGCATGTTACTGATACCTTTTCAGGAAGAAGCTCAGCTGATCACCATGAGTCTGCAATTTCATACCTCTGCCAGAGCAGAAACCAATACATTGCTTATCTTCTATGGCATTCCAATGTCCTATTAGGGCATATGGACAAGGGTTTTCTTTGTGAGACAACCATTTTATATATCATCATCATCATCATCATCATCATCAGAAAACCTTTTAATATTAGGTCACAGCCAACATCACAATTTTATCCCTGGCCAAACTATAACAACTTTTGCCTCTAAATATCTCTTTCATAGGACAATGGGAATTCCCCATGATCTGCTCCCCCCCCCCCCCCCCACACCTTTTCTCTAGTTTTTCTGTTATGGTAAATCTGGTTACCAGGTAGACATATTATGTAAAGTAAAGCTCCTAATATTGTGCGAGGACTCCCCTCCACAACAACTCAGTCCAAAAACATAAGTTTCTTCAAATGTTGGTGCACTAATTATACTCATTATTGTACTACAAACATTTCCTTTTGTTTATATACCAACCCTGCATTGGCCAGATCATTGAATTGGTGTTTCATATATTCATTGTAAAAAAAAATCCAATTAAATGATTTTAAAAATAAAATAAAATGTGTTCAATTTATATTGAAATATATAGGCTAAAAATATAAATCTTAAATAAAAAAGTTTTTTATATATATATATATATATATATATACACACACACAGACCATACAGTGCCATTCAATTGCACCCCTGTTTGTTCATGGACTTTGCACATAGAGGCTCAAAAATGTAGAAACATAGGGGTCATTTATTAATCTGAAATACACCTAAATTAGGCATATTTTAGGTGCAGATGGCACCGCTATCTGCAACTTTTCCCCACCCACACCAGCTTTAAAATTGTGGGTGTGGTGTGGGAGGGAAAGGGGACAGGCCGGTAGGGCTGTCTCAGTTATCATTTTCCTACGCCTGTTTTAGTCTTAGAAAATGGTCTAAATGTAAGAGAGGTAGGAAGCTGTCTTACAATTAGAATTGACGCTGGATGCCCAGAAGTTATGGAGATGCCTGAGCTTCTTCATAACTTTAGCTGATTCACCGCCAGCTATGGGCCTTTATTAAGACCAGAGACTAAAACGCCAGTCTTAATAAATGTGCCCCATAGAAGATTGATGGCAGAAAAAGGCCACCTAATCCATCTAGTCTGCCCTTATATTATTCATTTTTTATCATAGGATAGACATGTGTTTTTCCCAGGCATGTTTAAATTCACTTAATGTAGATTTCCCAACCACATCTGTTGGAAGTTTGTTCCTAGCTTCAACCACTCTTTCAATAAAATAATATCTCCTGATATTACTCCTGATCTTACTTCCAGCTAATTTCAGATTGTGTTGACTTGTTCTTGTGTAGCTAAGGCTCTCTTCATATTACCTTTGTGATGTACTTTCAGTATATTATACATCTGAAGCACTTTCTGATGTACCGTGCCCATTGACATGCCATTGTTTGGAAAATGTATTCTAAACCAATGTCCTTTTGCGGATATCCTCCCTTTTGGGGACATCCTCTGCACGCAGAAGAAAGAGGGTTTTTACACAAACATAGAAGAGGTTTCTTTATGATAAGAGCTGTGAGACTATGGCATACCTCCCAACTTTCCAAAAGAAGGAGGAGGGACACTACAATTTTTTTTGTGCACTAGGCCTCGCCTCTAACTCCGCCCAAAACATAACTAAACATCTAATCCAAGCCAGTCCCCTAAATGACCCCACATAGTAATTATTCCTTTCTCATGACAACGGATAGTATTTATGCACACATTGTGCCCACTTCATAGGTTATGTCTAGAGTTGAGCCGACAACTGGATGTTCGGGATCGACGGGTTTGGCCGAACTTCACAAAAAAGTTCAAGTTCGGAACCCGAACTTGACCTCGAACCTGAACTACATTGAAGTCAATGGGGACCCTAACTTTGGAGCACTAAAATGCCTCTAAAATAGACATGGAAAGGGCTAGAGGGCTGTAAATATCATCAAAATGTGGTTAAGAGCATGGCAAGTGCTCTGCAAACAAATATGGATAGGGATATGACTTAAAATAACATAACATACGCAAAAATTAAAAAATATAATCTTGATCTAGGAGGACGAGGTCCATATGGAGTAGGAGGTTGAGGAGGCGGTGGATGTGGCAGTGTAGGTGGAAGCGGCAGTGGAGGAAGAGGAGGTAGCCAAAACTGTTTTTTGTTTTTGTTTTTATTTTATTTTATTTTTTATATTTTTTGTTTAAATTAGGGTACACCCCAAAACATTGGGAAATATAACCTATGATAACCCCCTCCAGCCATGCTAAACAAACGCTCAGACAATAGACTAGCTTCAGGGCAGGCAAGGACCTCCAAGGCGTAAAAGGCAAGCTCAGGCCATTTGCCCAATTTGGAAACCCAGAAGTTAAAGAGGCAGACCCATCAGTCAGTACATGTAGGTGTGTGCACACATACTGCTCCACCATGTTGCATGTCCCCGTGATGTTCACGATCCAATTGGATATCTTCTCTATCAACTTTCGATGTTCTTTTATGCGCCTACCATGTTGATTGCGGTTAGCGGCGAATCAGGATTCCACGCCAGAGAGTGTGAGAAAGGGATACCACATCCAAGGGAGGTCAATGGCTGCAATGTGATCGAACTGAAATGTGGGACAAGTTATTAAAGTGGAAGGATCGAATAAAAGGGCCAATTAAAGACGTATTTTAGAATTTTCAGTCCCTGTCACTTATGCAGAGTAGGGGTTTTTCATAGTCAAAAATTGGTTAATGTCACCCACCAATGGAATAGACCATTTTTTAAAAATTTCGGGCCCTGTCAACTATGTAGAGCAGGGGTTTATTTACAGCAAAACTGTGTTCATGTCACCAACCAATTCAACAGAAGATTTTACAAAAAATAAGGTCCCAGTCACCTATGCAGAGCAGGGGATTGTATATAGAATTTCCTTGTCCACTAGGTAGAGCAGGGGTATTTGACAGCCAAAAATTGGTGAATTTCATCCGACAATGTAACAGACAAATTAGTGAAATTTATTAACCTGTCCACTAGGTAGAGCAGGGGTATATCACAGCCAGAAATTGGTAAATTTCACCTGACAATGTAACAGACAAATTAGTAAAATGTATTAACTTGTCTAGTAGAAAGAGCAAGGGTATATCACAGACAAAAAATTTTGAATTTCACCCGACAATGTAACAGACAAATTAGTGAAATTTATTAACCTGTCTAGTAGGTAATGCAGGGGTATATCAAAGACAAAAATTGGTGTATTTCACCCAACAATGTAACAGACAAATTAGCGAAATTTAGTAGCCTGTCTACTAGGTAGAGCAGGGGTATATCATAGCCAAAAATTGGTGAATGTCACCCAACTATGTAACAGATAAATTAAAGAAATTTATAAACCTGTCTACTAGGTAGAGCAGGGGTATATCACAGCCAAAAATTGGTGAATTTCACCCGACAATGTAATAGACAAATTAGTTAATTTATTAACCTGTCTATTGGGTAGAACAGGGGTATATCACTCACAAAATTTGGTGAATTTCACCCGACAATGTAACAGACAAATTAGTGAAATGTATTAACCTGTCTTCTAGGTAGAGCATGGGTATATAACAGCCAAAAATTGGTGAATGTCACACAACTATGTAACAGAAAAATTAGTGAAATTTAGTGACCTGTCTACTAGGTAGGGCAGGGGTATATCACAGCCAAAAATTGGTGAATGTCACCCAACTATGTAACAGAAAAATTAGTGAAATTTAGTAACCTGTCTACTAGGTAGAGCAGGGGTATATCACAGAAAAAAATTGGTGAATTTTACCTGACAATGTAACAGACACATTAGTGAAATTTATTAACCTGTCCACTAGGTAGAGCAGGGGTATATCACAGCAAAAAAATTGGTGAATGTCACCCAACTATGTAACAGAAAAATTAGTGAAATTTATTAACCTGTGCACTAGGTAGAGCAGGGGTATATCACAGCCAAAAATTGGTGAATGTCACCCAACTATGTAACAGAAAAAATTGTGAAATTTATTAACCTGTGCACTAGGAAGAGCAGGGGTATATCACAGCCAAAAATTGGTGAATGTCATCCAACTATGTAAAAGAAAAATTAGTGAAATTTAGTAACCTGTCTATTAGGTAGAGCAGGGATATATGACAGCCAAAAATTGGAGAATGTCACCTAACTATGTAACAGAAAAATTTGTGAAATTTAGTAACCTATCTACTAGGTAGAGCAGGGGTATATCACAGCCCAAAATTGGTAAATTTCACCCATAAATGTAACAGACAAATTAGTGAAATTTAATAACCTGTTTTTTAGGTAGAGCAGTGGTATATCACAGACAAAAATTGGTGAATTTCACCTGACAATATAACAGACAAATTAGTGAAATTTATTAACCTGTCCACTAGGTAGACCAGGGGTATATAAAACATCCACGATCCAATTGGATATCTTCTCTATTAACTTTCAATGTTCTTTTCTGCGCCTACCATGTTGATCACGGTTAGCGGCGAATCAGGATTCCATGTCAGAGAGGGAGTGTGAGAAAGGGATACCACATCCAAGGGAGATCAATGGCTGCAATGTGATCAAGCTGAAATGTGGGACAAGTTATTTAAGCGGAAGGATCGAATGAAAGGGCCAATTAAATATGAATTTTAGAAATTTCAGTCCCTGTCACCTATGCAGAGCAGAGGTTTTTCATTGGCAAAAATGGGTTAATGTCACCCACCAATAGAATAGACGATTTTTATAAATTTCGGGCACTGTCATTTATGCAGAGCAGGTGTTTATTCACGGCAAAACTATGTTCATGTCACCAACCAATTCAACAGAAGATTTTACAAAAAATAAGGTCCCAGTCACCTATGCAGAGCAGGGGTTTTTATATAGCAAAATTGGTAAAATATCACCTGACAATGTAACAGACGATTTTTTTTGCAATTTAGGTACCTGTCACCTATGCAAAGCAGGGGTTTATTCACAGCAAAAATTGTAAAATGTCAGCCAAGAATGTAACAGAAAAATTAGTGAAATTTATTTCCTTGTCCCCAGGTAGAGCAGGGATATATGACAGCCAAAAATTGGTGAATTTCACCCGACAATGTAACAGACAAATTAGTGAAATTTATTAACCTGTCCACTAGGTAGAGAAGGGGTATATCACAGCCATAAATTGGTGAATTTCACCCAACTATGTAACAGATAAATTAGAGAAATGTATAAACCTGCCTACTAGTTTGAGCAGGGGTATATCACAGCCAAAAATTAGTGAATTTCACCCGACAATGTAACAGACAAATTAGTGAAATTTATTAACCTGTGCACTAGGTAGAGCAGGGGTATTTCACAGCCAAAAATTGGTGAATTTTAACCGACAATGTAACAGACAAACTAGTGAAATTTATTAACCCGTCCACTAGGTAGACCAGGGGTATAAAAAACAGTCAAAAATTGGTGAATGTAACCCAACTATGCCGCTTTGTTGACTCTAGTTAACTTCAGCCTGATCACAAGTCCCTGTGACATGCACGATCCAATTGGATATCTTCTCTATCAACTTTCGATGTTATTCTCTGCGCCTACCATGTTGATCATGGTTAGCGGCGAATCAGGATTCCATGCCGGAGAGGGAGTGTGAGAAAGGGATACCACATCTAAGGGAGGTCAATGGCTGTTATGGTTACCTGCACAATTGCTTGTAGAGGTTACTCGAAGAGGGGAAGGAGTCCAATGGCAGCGACACAGGAACAGGGGAGCACGGAAACGGAATGGGTGAATGATCCCGATATGCAGGAAAGGAGGTGGCTCAATGGACCCGATAAGGTCCTCGTGGTAGATGACTGCAGAAGAACGAGGAAGGCAAGAGAGTAGTCAGGCAGTCCTGGGTCGGTACACGGGATGGCAGGTACAAGGATTCAGGATGAAGCTGGAGAGTAGTCAATGGAGGCAGAGTTTGGTACACGAGATGGCAGGTACAAGGATTCAGGATGAGGCAGGAGAGTAGTCGATGGAGGCAGAGTTCGGTACACAAGCAGGTTAGTAGACAAATACTGAGAAGCTGAAGCAAGACTACAGCTGAGATAGCTCAATAATCTGGCAAGGGAGGAAGTGACATGGTTTTCCTTAAATAGGGCGCACACAGATCTGATTGGGCAAACCAAAAGCAGGAAAATTCAGGTCAAGGCGGTGGTTCAAAAAGTAACATAAACTGTCCAGGAAGCTCTGTGGTCTAGTGAGCAAGGCTACAGCCTAGGACGCTGGAGTCTCCCGGTTTGATCCCTGACAGTATTCCCTCCTCTTCCACGATGACCTCTGGGCATCTCCAAGATAGGCCTGTCGGGGTATTACCGATGAAACTCGCTGACCAGTCTGGGAGCGTGTACATTCTCCTTGGGTTCCCACGAGTCCTCATCAGGACCATAACCCTTCCAACGGATCAAATACTGCAGTTTTCTTCGACAAATTCTAGAGTCCAGGATCTTTTCTACAACAAACTCCTCTTCTTCATGCACCCTGACTGGCGGGGGTGGCAGCAAAAAGCGATCAGGGAAAGTATTCTCGACAAATGGTTTGAGGAGTGAACAATGGAACCCCGGATGTATCCTGAGTGAATCCGGGAGTTTGAGTTTAAATGTGACATCATTAATTTGAGCCAAAATCTGATATGGTCCAATGTATCTTTGACCCAGTTTTTGAGAAGGGACTCTCAGCTTAATATTTTTTGTAGACAGCCACACTTTGTCCCCAATATGAAAAACTGGTGCTGGTCTACGGTGTTTGTCCGCAGCTTGTTTGGAGCGTCTTTGGGCCTCGTGTAAATTCTCCATGATTTTTCCCCGTACCTCTTGCAGGTTAGTTAACCGTTCGGTTACTGCTGGGAGGGCCGTGGTGATTGGCAGATGGGGAATGAAGACTGGATGGAGGCCTGTGTTTGCGTAGAACGGGCTGAAAGAAGTGTTCCGAGTTATTGTACGCAAATTCTGCAGTGGAGAGATGTTCCATCCAGTCATCTTGTAAATGGGTAATAAAACAGCGTAGATACTGTTCGAGGGTTTGATTAGTTCTTTCAGTTTGACCATTAGATTGTGGATGAAAAGCTGATGACAAATTTACTTTGATCCCAAGGGCAGAACAGAAGTTTTTCCAGAATTTGGACGTGAACTGTACCCCGCGATCAGAGACCACGTTGTCTGGAATCTGGTGTAGCCGGAACACTTCACGGATCATGAGTTCTGCTGTCTGTTTTGCAGATGGTATACCTTTGAAAGGGATGAAGTGTGCCATCTTGGTAAGACGGTCTATGATGACAAGGATAGTGTTCATTCCTTGAGAAGGAGGTAAATCGACCACGAAGTCCAATATACACCACGTTTTAACCCAAACCATCAATTTTATAAATATAATCACAATACAGGAACACCTTATACATACAATCATAGGGGACATTTTAACGCACCTATGCAGAGTAGGAATAGGAATAATTATCCTACCAGTGATCAATTAAGATTAAATAATTGTAAAGATCCCCCTAAAAATAAGAAGGGTTTTAACCCTGTTAAAGCAGGACCATCTGATAATTTTAGTGTAGATGAAAATAGACTAATTAATTTAGAGCCGAAAGAACAAAATCAGAAGGATGAGGAGGGTGTTAAAAACACTAATCAACGACTCATCAACAAAGATGAGAATCCATCCACCTCAAATCACCATGCAGCAACTATGAGCCAAAATTTTCCCCATCAGAGTATACGAGGGGTGCAGAGGGATCCTCAAATGGAAAAAATTACAAAAATAACATTGAATATGCCTCAAAAAAGAACACCATTAAAAAGAGGCTACATCGAGGACACAGAGGTTGCAGAAGGGGAAAGGAATCAGATTCAGAAAGGCAAAAAATGCAAAGGGATACAGTAGGAATTTTTAACTTAAGTAAATATTTGCTCTCAGAAGATGAAAAAAACGTTTTACAAAAAGGGCTAAAATTTGCTCCCAGTAGTGGGATCAATAAATTTAGCCTATTTTTAGACATCCATAAATTTATTAGGAAATTGAACATAGCAAAATATCATCTCAATATCCAGCCTCCGCAGGTAAAAAATTGTGAGAATATGGTAGGGGTCGTACATACAGACTTTCGAAATAAATCTAAATTCTGTCCTAAGAATAAAAACAATGAGTGTATAGACGCCTTCAAGAGGAGCCTTTTAAATGGTTTAGAGAATATCAATAGTAAATCAACAAAACTCAATCTTTCTTATAAAGAAAAAGAGGCTCTGAAAAAACTCGAAAAAAATGAACAAATTGTCATAAAACCTGCTGATAAGGGAGGGGGGGTGGTTCTTATGGATGTAAAGCAGTATACGTCAGAAATGAACAGATTACTGTCTGATAAAGACACTTATCTGGTACTCAAAAATAACCCATTAAATGTCTACAAGAAAGAACTTGACATTATACTTAAGAGAGGTCTAGAGAGTGATGTTCTAAACAAAAAAGAATTTGAATATCTTTCTATTAAAAATCCGGTTACGCCGGTTATATATTTCCTACCGAAAATACATAAAGATCCCATACACCCTCCTGGGAGACCCATTGTCTCAGGGATAGATTCCCTGAACAGTAGAGTCTCAGAATACATTGATTATTTTTTGCAAAAACATGTTATTACGGCCCCATCATATCTGAAAAATTCTGCTAGTGTCATTAGTTTGATTGAAGATATAGGATCACTACAAGGGACTATATGGTTAGCCACGGTTGATGTCTCCTCTTTATATACCTGCATACCGCAGGATTTAGGTATAAGGGGAGTGAAAGAGGCACTTGACCATGATATACTAATGGGGACAGCACAAAAAGACTTTGCTCTGGATTGTGTAACTTTCTGCCTCACTCACAATTATTTCCTTCACAATGACCAGTTCTATCTTCAGCACTCTGGCGTGGCGATGGGGGCGAAATTCGCCCCAAGTCTGGCAAATTTATTCATGACCATGTGGGAGAGGGAGAGAATAGACACAATCCTCGACAAAGATCTTGGAAAGGGGCGCCTCTTAATTTGGCGCAGATACATCGATGACTGTCTCCTTATCTGGTCAGGTGAAAAAGAGGGGCTTGAGTCCTTTATAGTTGATATTAACAAGAATTTTTTCAACCTCAAGTTTACCAGCCATATTAGTGACATTTCTGTCGATTTTTTGGATTTAGTTATCTTTTTTGAGGACAATAGGCTCAAAACCAAAACCTTTTTTAAAGCTGTGGATGTTAACACCTATATAGAATTAAAAAGCTGCCATCATCCTTCTTGGCTCAGAAATATCCCCAAGAGTCAGTTCCAACGGATATCGAAGAATTGTACCAAATTGGAAGACTATAAGGAACAGGGAAGAATGATCAAAACCAGATTCCTTGAAAAAGGATACCAAGAAGAATTTTTAGATGACTGTATAAAAGCAATAGAAGACAAGCGGCACATTACCCCGACTATAGGTGATATAAGAAGTGAGGATAAAAATAGTGAAGGAAAAAAGAAAGATTCCAGATATATGTTCATAACACAATATAATAACCAAGCGGGTTTTATTAAACAAATGATTAATAAAAATTGGCACATACTTCAGAATGATCCAGTTTTGAATAAGGATCTCCCAGAAAAACCTTTTTTAGTTTTTAAAAGAGCTAGCAATCTAACTAACAAGTTAGTACATAGCGCTAGCTTTGCTACCAATAAAAAATATCCCATTGCGCATAGGAGTAAATTCACATGGTGCGGTTTTTGCATACCTTGCAAAAACCGCATCTTTAAAGATCGAAAAATTTGTGTTGACTCCGTAGTATCTAATAAAAGAATAGGTAGTAGTTTTAAAATAAAAGGCAATCTGTCATGCAATAATGTCGGTGTGATATATTTGTTGGAGTGCCCTTGTGGCCTCCAATATGTGGGTAGAACCACACGTAGTTTAAAGACCCGTATGCAAGAACATATTCAAAATATTAAGAAAGGTCTGGAGACCCATAGTGTCTCCCTTCATTTTAAAATCCACCACCATAAAAATCCCAGAGGGCTCCTTTTTACCGGTATTGAGCTGGTCCGGAGGTGGAATGGATGTTTCTTTTAAACACCATCCAACCCCAGGGTCTTAATATAGAATGCGATGTGAATGCTTGCATAGTTTAAACTGAGGATGTTTTTATAAGAGGTTTGTGCTTTTATGATAGAAAGGTGTTGGTCCAGAGATGATTGTATCTATTTGGGTCTATTTATTTATTTTATTTATTTTATTTTTTTTAAAGAAATTATTTTAGGAAAAAAACTATTTTAGCAATTATAATCTTTCATGTTGTTTACCCGTTTTTTTGCGGGAGTGGCAGCATGTTTGTGTGTCTATTTATATATTTTAGTAGTGGTCTATATTTGTTACAAGTTTCATGACGCCCATTAAGGGAGGTACTTTGGATCTTCAGGATCCTTTTTATTCAGCTGCATGCAATTAGGAAACATACGCACCAGACGAAGCATTATGGCGAAACCCGGGTCGGGCACTTTGTACCTGTTTTAAATTTGCTCCAAAACCTTTGTTGTTTGTGAGTATAATAAATCCATTTTTATTCTACCTTGTGGTATATACTTCACCATTGGCTGATATCTTTCCTTCTGAGACGCTGAGGAGTGCAAAGTTTGACATTCTGCCTAAGTGGTTTTTACCTGGAGATCCAGCCTGTGCCTGTGGAAATGATTTAAGATTCTATTCGTCCGTCGGGTCTGGTGAACCGCATCTGAGGTGTGCAGCTCCTGGGTCCTTGACAGCGCTGAGCCGGCTCTCTATACTTATTACCATCTGAGTTTTGTGAGTATAACCTGTATTTAGGTTGCACTCTGTTTGAAGTTACTACACCATCGTGCGGTCTCTATTTTATTTCAGAATTCTACATCCCAGTTTGTGTTTGGTGTACATGGATGAATCCTTTTGACTGAAGATTTTACATAGGAAGAAAATAACTTTGTGACTTTGATTATTTCTAGTATACCCTCCTGCAGCGCAATCCATTTTTCCTTCTATTTCATTGTATGGACTTTGCTCACTTGTGTCCAGGATTTTGCAGCGCTAGAGAGTTTGATACTTGAACAGAATTTGTACTTTATTTTACGAAGTCCATAGAGACTGAGCCCCAAGGGTGAGATGGAACCGGAAGTGGTTGTAATAATCCCAGAGGGGAAGAACGTGGCGTCTTGTAGTGCGCACAGGTCAAACATGAAGAAACATACCTCTTCACATCCCCTTTACAATTGGGCCACCAGAAGGAACGAGATAACAGTTCTTAATTTTTTTTTATGCCCAAGTGACCGGCCAACTTGGAATCATGAGCCAGTTTAAGGACTTCAAGTCGAGCTATTTTGGGAACATATAGTTGATGATCCGGTTTGATCCAATAACCATCCTTGAAGTGAAGGTTAACCTCACTAGTGGGGTGGCTAAGAAAAAAGTCACTCTGTGTCACGGAACCATGAACCAGACGTACAACAAGAGATCAGTGAAAATAAGAAGGCTTTATTGAAAATAAAGCTGTAAAGCAACAGTCCAAGCGGATGGCGAAACCGAAGCAGAGTCTTTGCGAAGCCAGAGGTCAGGAACCAGAAGGGTAGTCAGACGAGGCCAGGATCAGGAACCAGCAGGGTAGTCAGACGAAGCCAGGATCAGGAACCAGCAGGGTAGTCGGACGAAACCAGGATCAGGAACCAGCAGGGTAGTCGGACGAAACCAGGATCAGGAACCAGAAGCAGCAGCAGTCTAGAAGCATGTGAACACAGGAGGACCAAGCAAGGAACTGAAGCCACAGACCTCCTATATATATGAGCTAGGCATCCAGCTCCTCCCAGTGGGAAGGAGGAGCCGCAGGGTGGGAGGCTACAAGAAACCCAGAAACCAAGATGGCCGCCAGCACATGTCAAACGAAGGAGAACAGCAAGAAGGTAAGACCATGACAGTACCTCCCCCTCAAGGGCCCCTCCTCTGCGGAGTAAAGAACGGTTTCTGAGGGAAGCGTGCGTGGAAGGCTCGGAGCAAGGCAGGAGCATGGACATCTGCGGAGGGAACCCAGGAACGCTCCTCTGGACCATAACCACGCCAATGGACCAAAAACTGCACCCGACCGCGGACCAGGCGTGAGTCCAGGATATTGCTCACCTCATACTCCTCACGATTACCCACTTGGACCGGACGAGGCCGAGGAACCGAGGAACCGAGGAAGTGAAACGATTACACACCAGTGGCTTCAACAGGGAGACATGAAACACGTTGGAGATCCGCATGCCAGGAGGAAGCGCAAGGGCATAGGCTACCGGGTTTACCCTGCGAAGCACTCGGAAGGGACCAACAAAGCGAGGCGCCAGCTTGGGAGTGGGCACTCGAAGGTTGAGGTTGCGGGTGGACAACCATACACGGTCTCCGACCTGGTAGGAAGGAGCAGGCGCTCGTCTGCGATCAGCCTGGAGTTTCTGGCGCTGCGCAGAGACCTCAAGGGACTTCTGGATCAGTACCCAAGAAGCACGTAGGACGGAAAGGTGATCCTCCACAGCCGGAATATCCTGGGGAGAGAATACCTCCGGTAACACGGCAGGTTGGAACCCATAATTGGCCATGAAGGGAGACGTCCCAGAGGAAGAGTTCACCGCCGTGTTCCTGGCAAACTCAGCCCAAGGCAGGAGGTCAACCCAATTGTCTTGGTGATCGGAGACATAGCAACGAAGGAATTGCTCCAAGGCCTGATTGGATCGTTCTGCGGCCCCATTGGACTGAGGGTGGTAGGCTGAGGAGAAGGAGAGATGAATCCCCAACTGGGAGCAAAAGGCGCGCCAGAACCTGGACACAAACTGACTCCCCCGATATGACACAATCTCCTTGGGCAAACCGTGCAACCGGAAGACCTCCCTGGCAAAAATCGTGGCCAACTCTTGTGCAGAGGGTAACTTCTTGAGAGGAACACAGTGGCACATTTTGGAAAACCGATCCACAATCATGAGAATGACCGTATGGCCTCGGGATGCAGGGAGGTCCACAATGAAATCCATCCCCAGGTGTGACCATGGGCGCTCCCCGGTGGCTATGGGTTGCAGAAGGCCCAACGGAAGGTGCCGAGGGGACTTACTCTGGGCACAAACGGAGCATGCCGCTACATATGCGGCGATGTCGGAACGTAGGAAAGGCCACCAGAACAGACGTGAAACAGCCCAGGACAGCTGATTCTTTCCAGGATGCCCCGCGGTCTTGGAGTTATGGTAGGTTCGCAACAACCGAGTGCGCAACTCCTCAGGCACAAAACATCTGCCGTTGGGTCTCCCAGAGGGAGCACCAGATTGAGCCGCCAAAATCTGCTCACCCAGGGGAGAGGTCAGGCTGGTGCGAATGGCGGCCAAGATCTGATTCGGAGGTATGACCGAAGTCGGAATCGACTCCTCCCTGGACAGCTCGGAGTACTGCCGTGATAAGGCATCCGCCCTGATGTTCTTGGAACCGGGTAGGTAGGAGACCACGTAATTAAAACGTGACAAGAACAGAGCCCATCTGGCCTGACGTGGTGTCAATCTCTTGGCCTCAGAAAGGTAGGTCAGATTCTTGTGGTCCGTCAGGATGAGGACCGGAACCACCGAACCCTCGAGCAAGTGCCTCCATTCTTTAAGGGCCTGCACGATGGCCAATAACTCCCTGTCACCAATCTGATAGTTGCACTCCGCGGAAGACAGTTTCCGGGAGTAAAACCCACAAGGAAGCAGAGGACCCTCTGGTGTTCTACGCTGAGACAGAAGGGCGCCTACTCCCGTCTCAGACGCGTCCACCTCGAGGACAAAGGGCAACCCAGGGTTGGGATGCGACAGAATCGGAGCCGACACAAAGGCGGACTTTAGAGCCTCAAAAGCTCGGATGGCCTCGAGCGGCCAGACCTGGGAATTACTGCCCTTCCTGGTCAGATCCGTGAGAGGCTTGGCTAGCATGGAAAAGTCCCTGATGAACTTCCGATAATAATTGGCGAAGCCCAAAAAGCGCTGCAGGGAACGAAGACCACTGGGCTGGGGCCACTGTAAGACAGCCGAAACCTTCTCAGGATCCATGGAGAACCCCTCAGCGGAAATGATGTAACCTAAGAAGGTTACCTGGGATCGGTGAAATTTGCATTTCTCAAGCTTACCGAACAGCTTGTTCTCTCGTAACCGTTGCAACACTCGTCTGACATCCAGAATGTGGGCCTCCATGGATTCAGAATATACCAAGATGTCATCCAAATAGACCACCACACACTGCTGCAACAGGTCACTGAAAACATCGTTGATGAATTCCTGAAAGACTGCGGGCGCATTGCACAACCCAAAGGGCATAACCAAGGATTCATAATGACCGGTCCTGGTGTTAAACGCGGTCTTCCACTCATCGCCCGCCTTGATCCTTACCAGGTTATATGCCGCCCTCAGGTCGAGTTTGGTAAAGACCGTGGCCCCTTTAAGGCGATCGAACAGCTCGGAAATCAAGGGTATCGGGTAAGCGTTCTTGATCGTGATGCGATTGAGACCCCTGTAATCGATGCAAGGCCTCAACTCACCGCCCTTCTTTTTCACAAAGAAAAATCCAGCCCCTGCCGGGGACGAGGATTTGCGAATGTGTCCGCGTGAAAGCGCCTCCCTCACGTACTCCTCCATGGCCTCATTCTCCGCTACCGACAGTGGATAGACTTTGCCACGAGGAGGAACGGCACCAGATTGTAACTCTATGGCACAATCGTATGGGCGGTGCGGAGGTAGGGCAATCGCGCGCACCTTATCGAATACATCCCGGTACTCCTCGTATTCAGGAGGCAACAGAGAGTCCGAGGAAGTACACAGCAACTTGACAGACCCATGGATGCAACTAGCCCCACACTGCGGTGACCACGAGAGGATCTCGGCCGATCTCCAATCGAAAGTCGGATTATGCTTCCGGAGCCAGGGGTACCCCAAGACCACCGAGTAGTGTGGAGACGAAATAACCTGGAGGCAGACCGACTCTCTGTGAACGGCACCAATGGCTATCCCCACTGGAAGGGTCTCATGAGTCACGTGTGGCGGCAGAAGGGGCCTGCCGTCTATCGCCTCAAGAGCCAGTGGGGAACCTCGAGCCTGCAGAGGAATGGAATTGGCGGCAGCGAACACATTATCAATGAACAAACCACCAGCACCAGAGTCCACCAACGCCTGGGTCGTCACCGAGCCCCCGACCCAAGAGAGGACAACAGTGATCAGTGGTTTGTCAACACGGGAAACCGGGGACGAGGAGACTCCACCCAAGATCTGCCCCCGACAGGATCTCAGGTGCGAGCGTTTCCCGGACGGTTCGGACATGCCAACCGAAAATGCCCACCGAGACCACAGTACATGCATCGGCCCTCGCGTCTCCGGAGTACCCTCTCCCTCTCGGACAGGCGAGCAAACCCCAGCTGCATGGGTTCACCCCCAGACAAGTCATCCCCAGGAGGCGTGGGAGGAGAGGGAGGCACGGGTGGGACAGCAAACATAGGCGCCAATCTGTTAGAAAACCTCCGCAGGCTCTCCTTAAAGGAAGGTCTCTCCCTGAGTCTGGTGTCAATCAAAATCAGGAAAGAAATAAGAGACTCGAGCTCCACTGGTAGGTCCTTAGCTGCAACCTCATCCTTCAAGGCATCCGAGAGACCATGAGAGAAAGCAGCGACCAGAGCCTCATTATTCCAGCCCACCTCTGCTGCCAGGGTACGAAACTCAATGGCGTATTCAGCTACGGATCGTGAACCCTGTCTGATGGACATAAGGAGCTTCGCAGCAGAGGCAGCACGAGCCGGCACATCGAATACCTTCCGAAGAGAAGCAACAAAACCGGAAAACTCGGCAACCACCGGATTGTTGTTCTCCCATAAAGGGCTGGCCCAGGCCAAGGCCTTGTCCGAGAGCAGCGAGATCAAGAAGCCCACCTTTGATCTCTCAGTAGGAAAGGCATGTGGCAGCAACTCGAAATAAATGCCCACCTGGTTAAGGAAACCTCGGCACTGAGTTGGCTCTCCCCCAAAGCGCTGTGGAAGAGGGGCAGAACCGGTCATACCCCGAAACACCGCAGGTGCAACAACAGGTGTCGGGGTAGACTCTGGCGCAACAACCGGAGCGGCAGTAGGAGCGGGCCCAGGAGCGACAACCGACCCATCGGCAACGGGAGCGAAATGAGCCGTGCGTTCAAGCAGGGTTTGCAACGCCACAGCGAACCGACCCAACAGGTGATCCTGCTGATCAAGTCTGGCAACCAGCGTGGGTAGCGAGGATGGCCCTGTACCGTCAGAATTCATGGCTTGGTCCTAATGTCACGGAACCATGAACCAGACGTACAACAAGAGATCAGTGAAAATAAGAAGGCTTTATTGAAAATAAAGCTGTAAAGCAACAGTCCAAGCGGATGGCGAAACCGAAGCAGAGTCTTTGCGAAGCCAGAGGTCAGGAACCAGAAGGGTAGTCAGACGAGGCCAGGATCAGGAACCAGCAGGGTAGTCAGACGAAGCCAGGATCAGGAACCAGCAGGGTAGTCGGACGAAACCAGGATCAGGAACCAGCAGGGTAGTCGGACGAAACCAGGATCAGGAACCAGAAGCAGCAGCAGTCTAGAAGCATGTGAACACAGGAGGACCAAGCAAGGAACTGAAGCCACAGACCTCCTATATATATGAGCTAGGCATCCAGCTCCTCCCAGTGGGAAGGAGGAGCCGCAGGGTGGGAGGCTACAAGAAACCCAGAAACCAAGATGGCCGCCAGCACATGTCAAACGAAGGAGAACAGCAAGAAGGTAAGACCATGACACTCTGATATCCGTCTTTAATTAGTTTCCATAAATCCCCCGAATGGGTGGCCCCCAAGAAGTTTCTTTCAGGCAGGATCGTGGTTTAATTCTTATTTTCTTGGGAGGAGTCAGAGAACATTCTGGACAGCTCGTCTGCTTTGCCGTTCTTAGAACCTGGACGGTAGGTAATAATAAAGTTAAAACGAGAAAAGAACAGGCTCCATCTGGCCTGTCTGAAGGATAATCTTTTGGCGTTATACAGAAACTCAAGGTTTTTGTGATCAGTCAAGACGGTCACGGGAATGGTGGCCCCCTCTCCATTCCGAAAAAGCTTCCTTGATTGCAAGTAGTTCCTTATTCCCGATGTCGTAATCCACGGTCCACGTGGTAGATGAGTGCCAAAGAACAAGGAAGGCAAGAGAGTAGTCAGGCAGTCCTGGGTCGTTACATGGGATGGCAGGTACAAGTATTCAGGATGAGGCTGGAGAGTAGTCAATGAAGGCAGAGTTCTGTACTCGAGATGGCAGGTACAAGGATTCAGGATGAGGCAGGAGAGTAGTCGATGGACGCAGAGTTCGGTTCACGAGCAGGTTAGCAGACAAATACTGAGAGACTGAAGCAAGACTACGGCTGAGATAGCTCAATAATCTGGCAAGGGAGGAAGTGACATGGTCTTCCTTAAATAGGTTGTACACAGATCTGATTGGTCAAACCAAAAGCAGGAAAATTCAGGTCAAGGAGGTGGTTCAAAAAGTAACATAAACTGTCCAGGAAGCTCTGTGGTCTAGTGAGCATTAGTGAAATTTATTTCCTTGTCCACTAGGTAGAGCAGGGGTATATGACAGCCAAAAATTGGTGAATTTCACCCGACAATGTAACAGACAAATTAGTGAAATTTATTAAACTGTCCACTAGGTAGAGCAGGGGTATATCACAGCCATAAATTGGTGAATTTCACCTGACAATTTAACAGACAAATTAGTGAAATTTATTAACCTGTCCACTAGGTAGAGCAGGGGTATATCATAGCCAGAAATTGGTGAATGTCACCAAACTATGTAACAGATAAATTAGAGAAATTTATAAACCTGTCTACTAGGTAGAGCAGGGGTATACAGTTGCAAGAAAAAGTATGTGAAACCTTTGAAATTATATGGATTTCTGCACAAATTGGTCATAAAATGTGATCTGATCTTCATCTAAGTCACAACAATAGACAATCACAGTCTGCTTAAACTAATAACACACAAATAATTAAATGTTACCATGTTTTTATTGAACACACCATGTAAACATTCACAGTGCAGGCGGAAAAGGTATGTTAACCCCTAGACGAATGACATCTCCAAGAGCTAATTGGGGTGAGGTGTCAGCCAACTGGAGTCCAATCAATGAGATGAGATTGGAGGTGTTGGTTACAGCTGCCCTATAAAAAACACACACCAGTTCTGGGTTTGCTTTTCACAAGAAGCATTCCCTGATGTGAATGATATTTCGTACAAAAGAGCTCTCAGAAGACCTACAATTAAGAATTGTTGACTTGCATTAAGCTGGAAAGGGTTATAAAAGTATCTCCAAAAGCTTTGCTGTTCATCAGTGCACGGTAAAAAAAAATTCTATAAATGGAGAAAGTTCAGCACTGCTGCTACTCTCCCTGATGAGTGGCCGTCCTGTAAAGATGACTGCAAGAGCACAGAACAGACTGCTCAATGAGGTGAAGAAGAATCCTAGAGTGTCAGCTAAAGACTTACAAAAGTCTGTGGCATATGCTAACATCCCTGTTAGTGAATCTACGATACGTAAAACACTAAACAAGAATGGATTTCATGGGATGATACCACAGAGGAAGCCACTTCTGTCCAAAAAAAACATTGCTGCACGTTTACAGTTTGCACAAGAGCACCTGGATGTTCCACAGCAGTACTGGCAAAATATTCTTTGGATAGATGAAACCAAAGTTGAGTTGTTTGGAAGAAACACACAACACTATGTGTGGAGAAAAAGAGGCACAGCACACCAACATCAAAACCTTATCCCAACTGTGAAGTATGGTGGTGGTGGCAACATGGTTTGGGGCTGCTTTGCAGCGTCAGGGCCTGGACGGATTGCTATCATCGAAGTAAAAATGAATTCCCAAGTTTATCAAGATATTTTGCAGGAGAACTTAAGGCCATCTGTCCACCAGATAAAGTTCAACAGAAGAAGGGTGTTGCAACAGGACAACGACCCAAAGCATTGAAATAAATCAACAATAGAATGGCTTAAACAGAAGAAAATACGCTTTCTGGAGTGGCCCAGTCAGAGTCTTGACCTCAACCCGATTGAGATACCGTGGCATGACCTCGAGAAAGCGATTCACACCAGACATCCCAAGAATATTGCTGAACTGAAACAGTTCTGTAAAGAGCAATGGTCAAGAATTACTCCTGACTACAGTTGAGTGGACACCTGGATGTTCGGGTTCGACGAGTTCGACCGAACTTGAAAAAAAGTTCGGGTTCGGGACCCGAACTTGACCCCGAACCCAAACCCCATTGAAGTCAATGGGACCCGAACTTTTGGGCACTAAAATGGCTCTAAAATAGTCCTGGAAAGGGCTAGAGAGCTGCAAAAGGCAACAAAATGTGCTTAAGAGCATGACAACTGTTCTGCAAACAAATGTGGATAGTGAAATGACTTAAAATAACCTAAAATACAGAAAAATTAATAATAACAATCTGGATCTAGGAGTAGGAGGTTGAGGAGGCGGTGGATAGGTTGACATGGCGGTGTAGGTGGAAGCGGCGGTGAAGGAGGAATAGGTAGCCAACACTGATTTGTGTTATTTTTTATTTTTAAAAATATTGGGACATATAACAAAATAAAACAATGAATAAGTGCACTTGAGTACAAGAATGGATGGTTGAGGCTGGTATAAATGTCTATTCTGCACAAGGTACGGACAAGTCCTGTGGGATCCATGCCTGGTTCATTTAAAAAAAAGGTAAGCTTGTCCACATTGGCTGCGGCCTGTGATAATGCTCTCTGCTGTGCTAAACACACTTTCACACTATACACTGGCTGCAGGGCAGGTCAGCACCTCCAAGGCTGACAAAGCTTTTCCACATTTTGGCCATGCTAACCCTGCCTTCTCAGGTGCTGGTGGTGCCCCAGCTGCGTTGGCGACCTCTTCATCCTCCTCTGCCTTCGCCTTGTGCTTCCACTGTGCCCCCACTGTTAGGTGGGAATGCTATCATCAGCGTGCGATTGTAGTCGCGCATCTTCCGATCAGTAACAGATGTTTTCAATAAATTAATTTCCCTGTCAGCAATGCAGAGCAGGGGTTCATTCACGGCAAAAGGGGGATCTTGTCACCCAGCAATAGAACAGAGGATTTTGAGAGATTTAGGCCCCTGTCACCCAGGCACAGCAGGGGTTCATTCACGGCAAAAGGGGGTTCATGTCACCCAGCAATAGAACAGAGGATTTTGAGAGATTTAGGCCCATGTCACCCAGGTACAGCAGGGGTTCATTCACGGCAAAAGGGGGTTCATGTCACCCAGCAATAGAAAAGACGATTTTGAGAGATTTAGGCCCATGTCACCCAGGCACAGCAGGGGTTCATTCACAGCAAAGGGTGGTTCATGTCACCCAGCAATAGAACAGGGGATTTTGAGAGATTTAGGCTCCTGTCACCCAGGCACAGCAGGGGTTCATTCACGGAAAAAGGGGGTTCATGTCACCCAGCAATAGAACAGAGGATTTTGAGAGATTTAGGCCCCTGTCACTCAGGCACAGCAGGGGTTTATTCACGGCAAAAGTGAGTTCTTGTCATCCAGCAATACGACAGATGATTTTGAGAGATTTAGGCCCCTGTCACCCAGGCACAGCAGGGGTTTATTCACGGCAAAAGGGGGTTCATGTCACCCATCAATACAACAGAGGGTTTTGCGAGATTTAGGACCCTGTCACCCAGGCACAGCAGGGGTTCATTTACGGCAAAAGGGGGTTCATGTCACCCAGCAATAGAACAGAGGATTTTGAGAGATTTAGGCCCATGTCACCCAGGCACAGCAGGGGTTCATTCAAGGCAAAAGGGGGTTCATGTCACCCAGCAATAGAACAGAGGATTTTGAGAGATTTAGGCCCCTGTCACCCAGGCACAGCAAGGGTTCATTCACGGCAAAAGGGAGTTCATGTTACCCTGTAATAGAACAGAGGATTTTGAGAGATTTATGCCCCTGTCACCCAGGCACAGCAGGGGTTCATTCACGGCAAAAGGGGGTTCATGTCACCTAGCAATAGAACAGAGGATTTTGAGAGATTTAGGCCCCTGTCACCCAGGCACAACAGGGGTTCATTCACCGCAAAAGGGGGTTCATGTCACCCAGCAATACAACAGAGGATTTTGCGAGATTTAGGACCCTGTCACCCAGGCACAGCAGGGGTTCATTTACAGCAAAAGAGGGTTCATGTCACCCAGCAATAGAACAGAGGATTTTGAGAGATTTAGGCCCATGTCACCCAGGCACAGCAGGGGTTCATTCACGGCAAAAGGGAGTTCATGTTACCCTGTAATAGAACAGAGGATTTTGAGAGATTTAGGCCCCTGTCACCCAGGCACAGCAGGGGTTCATTCAAGGCAAAAGGGAGTTCTTGTCACCCAGCAATAGAACAGAGGATTTTGAGAGATTTAGGCACCTGTCAACCAGGCACAGCAGGGGTTCATTCACGGCGAAAGCGAGTTCATGTCACCCAACAATAGAACAGAGGATTTTGAGAGATTTAGGCCCATGTCACCCAGGCACAGCAGGGGTTCATTCACGGCAAAAGGGGGTTCTTGTCACCCAGCAATACAACAGAGGATTTTGCGAGATTTAGGACCCTGTCACCCAGGCACAACAGGGGTTCATTCACCGCAAAAGGGGGTTCATGTCACCCAGCAATACAACAGAGGATTTTGCGAGATTTAGGACCCTGTCACCCAGGCACAGCAGGGGTTCATTTACAGCAAAAGTGGGTTCATGTCACCCAGCAATAGAACAGAGGATTTTGAGAGATTTAGGCCCCTGTCACTCAGGCACAGCAGGGGTTTATTCACGGCAAAAGGGGGATCTTGTCACCCAGCAATAGAACAGAGGATTTTGAGAGATTTAGGCCCATTTCACCCAGGCACAGCAGGAGTTCATTCACGGCAAAAGGGGGTTCATGTCACCTAGCAATAGAACAGAGGATTTTGAGAATTTTAGGCCCCTGTCACCCAGGCACAGCAGGGGTTCATTCACGGCAAAAGGGGGTTCATGTCACCCAGCAATAGAACAGAGGATTTTGAGAGATTTAGGCCCTTGTCACCCAGGCACAACAGGGGTTTATTCACGTCAAAAGTGGGTTCTTGTCACTCAGCAGTAGAACAGAGGATTTTGAGAGATTTAGGCCCCTGTCACCCAGGCTCAGCAGGGTTTGTATGCGCCAAAAATGGTAAAATATCACCCGACAATTGAAAATAAATTGGCACTTTCTTGCATTAAAATGGCTATAAAATAGTCCTTGAAAAGGCTAGAGGGATGTAAAAGGCAGTAAAATGTGCTTAAGAGTAGAGATGTCGCGAACATAAAATTTTCCGTTGGCGAACTGCGAACGCGTATTTACGCAAATGTTCGTGAACAGGCGAACCTGGCGAACCGCCATAGACTTCAATAGGCAGGCGAATTTTAAAACCCACAGGGACTCTTTCTGGCCACAATAGGGATGGAAAAGTTGTTTCAAGGGGACTAACACCGGAGGGGGATCCATGGCAAAACTCCCATGGAAAATTACGTAGTTGACGCAGATTCGGGTTTTAATCCATAAAGGGCATAAATCACCTAACATTCCTAAATTGTTTGGAATAACGTGCTTTAAAACATCAGGTATGATGTTGTATCGATCAGGTAGTGTAAGGGTTACGCCCGCTTCACAGTGACAGACCAAACTATGACAGACCAAACTCCCCGTTTAACACACCGCAAACAGTCCTTTTGCACAACCGCAAACTCCCCATTTGCACAAGGTTGGATACTAAGCTAGCCTTGTGTCACGGAACCATGAACCAGACGTACAACAAGAGATAAGTGAAAATAAGAAGGCTTTATTGAAAATAAAGCTGTAAAGCAAAAGTCCAAACGAATGGTGAAACCGAAGCAGAGTCTTTGAGAGGCCAGAGATCAGGAACCAGAAGGGTAGTCAGACGAAGCCAGGATCAGGAACCAGCAGGGTAGTCAGACGAAGCCAGGATCAGGAACCAGCAGGGTAGTCAGACGAAGCCAGGATCAGGAACCAGAAGCAGCAGCAGTCTTAGAAGCATGTGAACACAGGAGGACCAAGCAAGGAACTGAAGCCACAGACCTCCTATATATATGAGCTAGGCATCCAGCTCCTCCCAGAGGGAAGGAGGAGCCGCAGGGTGGAAGGCTACAAGAAACCCAGAAACCAAGATGGCCGCCAGCACATGTCAAACGAAGGAGAACAGCAAGAAGGTAAGACCATGACACCTTGTCCTCACTGACGTCATTGAAGGTCTCTTCCTCCACCCAGCCACGTACAACACCAAGGGTCCCCGAAAGGTGACAACAAGCCCCCTGGGACGCCTGCTGTGGTTGGTCTTCCACCTCCTCAAAGCCACCTTCCTCCTCTGACTCCTCTTTTTCAGACTCCTCTCTCTGCGTTGCCGCAGGTCCAGCAATCGATGACGACAAGGCTGCCTCTGGTGGTGATGGTTACCACAACTCTTCCTCTTCATGCTCATCTACGGCCTGATCCAGCACTCTTCGCAGGGCACGCTCCAGAAAAAATGCAAATGTGATGAGGTCGATGATGTTGCCTTGGGTTTGACTGATCAGGTTTGTCACCTCCGCAAAAGGACGCATGAGCCTACAGCCATTGTGCATGAGCGTTCAGTAACGTGGCTAAAAAATACCCAGCTCCGCAGAGGCTGTCCTCTTTTTTTTTAATTAAAAAAATCTGTTCTTACCAGTTTAATCTCTATTTTGTCCCCTATCAGGGGCCGGTGGGGTGTATAAAATAGATTTTAGGAACCGGGAGATAAAAAAAGAGGCTTGGTCGGTCCTCTTACTTCCAATTTGGGGCACTGCGCGTGCGCCGTGCAATGTACTGTGCTACCCGATATGAGTGGCATGTTAAGTAGTACTATTCCTATCAGTTTAATCCCTGTTACGTCCCCTATCAGGGGCCGGTGTATGGAATAGATTTTAGGAACCGGGAGATGGAAAAAGATGCTTGGTTGGTCCTCTTACTTACAATTTGGGGCACTGCGTGTGCGCCGTGCAATTTACTGTGCTACCAGATATGAGTGGTATGTTAAGTAGTACTATTCCTATTAGTTTAATCCCTGTTACGTCCCCTATCAGTGGATGTGGATGGAATAGATTTTAGGAACCGGGAGATGGAAAAAGATGCTTGGTTGGCCCTCTTACTTCCAATTTGGGGCACTGCGCATGCGCCGTGCAATTGATTGTATAGGGTAGAAGGTGTAGCAGCACTAAAGGGTATACTGACCTTAATGTGGTGGTGCACGCGGTGTTAAACGCCAGTCCTCCAAGCAGGCGACCAAAAATAGTGAAACCGCAGCACTCTCTTGTCTGATTAATTCCTTTATTCCATCAAATCCATGCGAGGTTTCGACCTGGACGGTCTGTTTCAAGCATCTGACAATACATAATTACCACGCTTAAATACCCTCCTTCTAGGAGGAGCTAACACACATGTCATCATAAATCAAAAACAAATCAAAAATACTCTTAAAACAACAAGGTAAGGCATCTTTCCAAGATTTGCAAATACAACAATCAGCACTTACTTTGGTACACCTGGTGGGGTACTGGTTGGGGTATGTAGGTGGGATATGTATATCATATTCTGGGCGGCATGTTAGTGTCCCCTTCATTCCTATGCGATTGTGCAGGCGTGCTGTAGCTGGATGCGCGCCAAAACACTTTGAACAGCGCCGTCTCCTGTTTCCCATTGCGCCTGCGCGTCCGAACGGAGCTTGCGCAGAGGCGCCTTCAATGTGCGCAGGCGCGAACCCACGCAGGTGCACTGGTAGGCTGCTGTCCATAGTCCTGTTGTGCAAGCGCTTGTAACGGAGCCCACGCATGCGTAGTACTGCATTGTCGGCCGGCGCAATACAGGGCATCACAGTAGTTCGGTCTTCTCCTGAGGAGTGCTCAGTTCGCAGGAAATATAGCATCGCATATTGGCACAGAGTCTGGAGTATCTGCAGTGATCTTACTTATTAATCATATGCAGCTATGTCAGTTTGTGTAAATAGGTGCCAGCAAATGTATTGTTATATACTATTACCACACAGCCCTCTCTGGCAGTCTGACCAGTTAAAGGAGAAAGCTCCAATAAATTAAATATATTTGTGTATCACTACAGTAGGGGGATAGGCAAAAGACATGTACATGGACAGTGGTAGAACCACACAGTGATATGTGGCTACCCCTTAGTCCTTAAACATTCAACGCTTAGGGCCACAGTGTGAAGGGGTCCAACCGAGTAAACGGGAGGAGACCCTCTCACACGAATGTGCCCGCCATTGCGTATGGTAAACGTCAAACCCATCATTTTGTGGGGGGACGCGGTTTACCATGTACATCCGACCTTAAGGGGGATACAGGAGACCCATCCCTGGGTCCCCCATTCCCTCAGGGGGTTACCATTCATATCAGCCCAAAATCCCTCTACTAAAGTGAGAGCACATACTACTCAAAAAATGGTGCTAAAGGACTATCTTGAGGGATGTATGTTTGCTGTCACTTAAATCCAAACTAGGCTATGTGTTAAAAGGGGGGTTATTCGGAACTTAATTGAGATCATAGACAATTCCAAACTTTGTGTGACCATGCGTGGAGAGATTGTATCTCCAATAGTGTTTAACTAATTGTCATAATATTCCCAATAGACTATTAGTCCCCAACTTATGTAATTATAGTCAAATTATGTGATCATATTATAGCTACCAACGTCCAAATGGTCGTTTGAAAGGGGGGGGGGGGTTCTGTCACTGTGGCCCTGCCCACCAGACGTCCACTTGGGGTCCAATCTGTTAAAAAAAAGACATATATTAGTCTCTGAAATCATAACCAATGGTTAGGTACAGAACTTAAATGACATTGTGTAATATTCAATATGAAGAACACAATATTCCTTCTGGATTAGAAAAGAGTGCCAATCCTTAAAACCCTATTTAAACCATTCGGTTCGAGCGTTTGGAGTTCAAAAATCAATTTTAACTCAAGTCTCTTAAGTTTCTTTTCCCTATCCCCTCCCGTTCTCTGTGGAGGTATACCGTCTATGATACGGAAGCGTAGTTGCGCAACATTGTTTTTGAATTTTAGAAAATTTTCCGATACCGGTGGTTCAATTTTTTGTGGTTCCTCATTCTTTTTCCCAGCGAGCTATTTACGTATCTGGTAACGGTGCTGGTTTAGTCTATTTCTCATTTCCTGTGTTGTTTGACCCACATAAAGTAGCCCACATGGGCACTGCAGAGTGTATATGACATATTCTGACTTGCAGGTGTAGAACCCTCTATTTGGGAACCTTTTTCCATTTCTTGGATGTGTGAAACTGTCCCCCTTAAGCATACTGTTACAGTTGCAACAGCTCAGGCATGGATAGCAGCCTTTCTTTTTGATCACAGGTCCTTCATAGCTTTTAGTATCAGCCCTTATTAGTCTATCCCCTAGACTCCGTGATCTCCTATAGGACAAGAGTGGTACTGATTGGAATTCTGCTATATCCGGGAACGTCTCTTTGAGTATGTGCCAGTTAGATTTGAGGACTTGAACAATTCGTCTACTTTGGGTGGTGTGTGTAGAGGCGAACAGTATCCTCTTTTTCTTATCGAGTGCACGTTTTGGGCCCAATAGCTCCCTCCTTTGGCATTTTTGTACCCGTTCTTTATGCCTATTGACCAAGCTTCAGGGATACCCTCTCTTGTAGAATTTATGGCACATTTCATCTAGGCGGTGCTCTGATGTGTCGTCATCAGTGACAATTCGTTTCACCCTTAAGAGCGGGCTGTACGGTAAAGACTCCTTCATGAAATCTGGATGATCACTCTGAAATAAGAGCATATTATTGCTGTCTGTGGGTTTAACAAACAGGTCAGTTTTTAACTGGTTCCCATCACTGTAAATTGTCGTATCCAGAAATTGTAGCTGTGTCTGTGAGGATACCAGGGTAAACTGTAGTTCCTCATGGATGGAGTTGATGTATTTCATGAAGTCCATCAATTCCTCCAATGTACCCTCCCAAAGGAAAAAAAATGTCATCTATATACCTCATCCAGCCCACCACATGTGTATAGTGGCTGGATGGGTATATAATCTC
This sequence comes from Bufo bufo, assembly GCF_905171765.1. Classification (NCBI taxonomy): domain Eukaryota; kingdom Metazoa; phylum Chordata; class Amphibia; order Anura; family Bufonidae; genus Bufo; species Bufo bufo. Next base: position 151,016,074 of record NC_053392.1, on the reverse strand, counting down.
TTCCTCAAATCTGCTCATAAAGATGTTTGCATATGTCGGGGCCACATTGGACCCCATAGCGGTCCCACGCTTTTGGATGTAATAAGCATCTTCAAATAAGAAATAATTACGTCAGGACTACCTCTAACAGTGCTAGTATGAAATGTGACTTTTCGTCCTCCATTTTATCCCTGGTCAGGGCCCATTCAATGGCTTCTAGCCCTTTAGTGTGATCAATGCTTGTGTACAAGTTTACCACATCAAATGAGGCGAGGTAATCCCCCTCGCTGTAATCCAGCTCTTGTAATCTCTGTAAAAAATCTGTTGTATCCTGAACATATGATATAGCAAATGTGGCGTAATTCCTTAGGTATTTATCCAGGAAGGTTGCTGGGAGGAAAAAACTGACCCTATCCCAGACACTATTGGTTGACCCGGGGGATCCAAAAGGTTTTTATGGATTTTAGGTAGGGTATACAGTATGGGCGTAACTAGCTGTTCAGTCAGTAGATATTCATGTAGTTTTTCATCAATCAGATTAGTAGCATAGGCATCATCAGCTAATAGTTTAAACCTCCTCTTTATAGCGAATTTAGGATCAGAGTCAACCTTACGGTAAACTCCAGTGTCACTCAGTTGTCAAAAAATTTCTGCCTTATACTTCACAGTGTCCATTACCACAGTGGCTCCACCTTTATCTGCCTTTTTGATTGTTATATCTTTCCTTATGCAGAGACCACGTAGGATTTTATGTTCCTCCTGTGTCATGTTATTACTGACCTCCCGTGGTGCACTCTGATGTTTAATGACCAGGTCTATGAATGTATATATTGCTTGGTTAAATACTGGGGGTTGAAACTCACTACGTAGGTAGAGGCCCATATCTTTTAGTCTGATCGTGTTAGGGGTTCCGGTTGGGTCTGCTATCACTGAGTCAGTGTTATCACTATTTTCAAAGAACACCCGTAGCTTAATACTAGTGATGAGCGGCAGGGGTCATATTCGAATTCGCGATATTTCGCGAATATTTTGCAGAATATTCGTCGAAGATTCGCAAATTTGAAAATTCACAATTTTTTTTTAACTCCAAAAATCTGAAAGTTAATGATTGTGTAATATGCAAATTTTCGGATTCAAATTTTTTATTGCGAATTTTTCAACTTACAACTATTAGACAAAGAAGATTATATCACTATATTAGCTAAATTGCTCTATTAGATTTTTTTCGAATATTCTCTATATTGCTATAACTTCGTTTTTTCGAATATTCGTATTATTCTAAAACAAGAATATATAGCAATATAGCGAATATTCAAAAAAAACGAATATAGAGCAAAATTCGCAAACACTACTACTCCTAAAGTCAAGTATATTGCAGCCTTCTTATTGGCCCACAAGCTAGAAGCAGTGAGGGATCATGTGTACTGATAAAAATAAAAATAAAAAATAATAAAAAATCGGAAAAAATTTTAATATTCGAAATTTTGAATATATATAACTATATTCGAAATTTTCGCAAATTTTCGAAGTACCTATATTCGCAATAAAAATTCGAAATTCGAATATTCGTGATCAACACTACTTAATACGTCTGAAAAACTTTTGTAAATCGATTTCATAGTCAAACCAGTCAGTATCCGTGGTTGGGCAAAAGGAAAGTCCCTTTTCTAAGATAGAGAGTTCAATGAGGGTTAAAACACTAGATGAAATATTTACCACTAATTGTTTCTTTTCCATCTTCACGCCCGGTGGTTCTATTTCTCCTGGTGGCTCAAATGTGTTCTTAGGTCCACTGGTGGCTTCCTGGAACGTGTAATCCTTGTGTTGTCTTTTTCGTTTCCTGTGGTGTTTTCGTCCCCCTCTCCTTGCCGGTCTTTTCTTTCCTGTATCCTCCTTGTTCCTAAAAAATTCCCTTCTCCACTGGTTTCTCCTGATGTCTCTGATTCCGTGTTGTGGAAATCTCTGTTTCTCTGCTTGGGTACTTTACCTCATTTCTGTTGTTGCCTTTTTCTCTGTGGTCTTTCATTCTGATAGGACCCATAAATATCGCCTTTTAGATAGTCATCCTGGTCGCGGAACCATTTCTGTCTTTTGGACTTCTCTATGTCCAATCTGTATCCCTGTAGATCTTTCTCCATTTGTTCCTAATTTCACTGTATTCTTGGGTCGTCATGAGTTTCTTGAGTTGTAGTTCCAATCCTTCTATGTTTTTTTTGCGCTCGATCAGTTCTTTTTGTAAGTATTCCATGTTGAGTAGCATCAAGTCCATTGAATATCTGTTTGAAATCTGTGCAAACTTCGTACAAAATTCACTGTTTCTGGGTAACAGAATAGGTCTCAGATGGAACCTGAGTCTACGTGGTATTCTCTCTGCTTTATAGTACTCTCTCAGAGTGAATATGTGCAGTTCATGATTGATGTATTGCTTCATCTCATTCTCCCACTTTTTTCTGATCAAGTCCTTAGTAGGTTTGCTCAGGAATGACCCATCTCCTTCTGCTCCTTCCAGAATTCTTGTGATATCTTCATCCGAATAAACAGATTTAGGATCCCCCGGGTCGACCAATAGTGTCTGGGATAGGGTCAGTTTTTTCCTCACCAGCGACCTTCCTGGATATATACCTAAGGAATTACGCCACATCTGCTATATCATATGTTCAGGATACAACTGATTTTTTACAGAGATTACAAGAGCTGGATTACAGCGAGGGGGACTACCTCGCCTCATTTGATGTGGTAAGCTTGTACACAAGCATTGATCACACTAAAGGGCTAGAAGCCATTGAATGGGCCCTGACCAGGGATAAAATGGAGGACGAAAAGTCACATTTCATACTAGCACTGTTAGAGGTAGTCCTGACGTAATTATTTCATATTTGAAGACGCTTATTACATCCAAAAGCGTGGGACCGCTATGGGGTCCAATGTGGCCCCGATGAATGTAAACATCTTTATGAGCAGATTTGAGGAAGAGATTATATACCAATCCAGCCACTATACACATGTGGTAGGCTGGATGAGGTATATAGATGACATTTTTTTCCTTTGGAAGGGTACATTGGAGGAATTGATGGACTTCATGAAATACATCAACTCCATCCATGAGGAACTACAGTTTACCCTGGTATCATCACAGACACAGCTACAATTTCTGGATACGACAATTTACAGTGATGGGAACCAGTTAAAAACTGACCTGTTTGTTAAACCCACAGACAGCAATAATATGCTCTTATTTCAGAGTGATCATCCAGATTTCATGAAGGAGTCTTTACCGTACAGCCAGCTCTTAAGGGTGAAACGTATTGTCACTGATGACGACACATCAGAGCACAGCCTAGATGTAATGTGCCATAAATTCTACGAGAGAGGGTATCCCAGAAGCTTGGTAAATAGGCATAAAAACGGGTACAAAAATGCCAAAGGAGGGAGCTATTGGGCCCAAAACGTGCACTCGATAAGAAAAAGAGGATACCGTTTGTCTCTACACACACCACCCAAAGTAGACGAATTGTTCAAGTCCTCAAATCTAACTGGCACATACTCAAAGAGACGTTCCCGGATATAGCAGAATTCCAATCAGTACCACTCTTGTCTTATAGGAGATCATGGAGTCTAGGGGATAGACTAAAAAGGGCTGATACTAAAAGCTATGAAGGACCTGTGATCAAAAATAAAGGCTGCTATCCATGCCTGAGCTGTTGCAACTGTAACAGTATGCTTAAGGGGGACAGTTTCACACATTGAAGAACTGGAAAAAGGTTCCCAATTAGAGGGTTCTACACCTGCAAGTCAGAATATGTCATATACACTCTGCAGTGCCCATGTGGGCTACTCTATGTGGGTGAAACAACACAGGAAATGAGAAATAGACTAAACCAGCACCGTTAACAGATTTGACCCCGAGTGGACGTCTGGTGGGCAGGGCCACAGTGACAGAAAACCCCCCCTTTCAAACGACCAATTGGACGTTGATAGCTATAATATGATCACATAATTTGACTATAATTACATAAGTTGGGGACTAAGTCTCTTGGGAATATTATGACAATTAGTTAAACACTATTGGAGATACAATCTCTCCACGCATGGTCGCACAAAGTTTGGAGTTGTCTATGATCTAAATTGAGTTCCGAATAACCCCCCTTTTAACACATAGCCTAGTTTGGATTTAGGTGACAGCAAACATACATCCCTCAAGATAGTCCTTTAGCACCATTTTTTGAGTAGTATGTGCTCTCACTTTAGTAGAGGGATTTTGGGCTGATATGAATGGTAACCCCCTGAGGGAATGGGGGACCCAGGGATGGGTCTCCTGTATCCCCCTTAAGGTCGGATGTACATGGTAAACCGCGTCCCCCCACAAAATGATGGGTTTGACGTTTACCATACGCAATGGCGGGCACATTCGTGTGAGAGGGTCTCCTCCCGTTTACTCGGTTGGACCCCTTCACACTGTGGCCCTAAGCGTTGAATGTTTAAGGACTAAGGGGTAGCCACATATCACTGTGTGGTTCTACCACTGTCCATGTACATGTCTTTTGCCCATCCCTCTACTGTAGTGATACACAAATATATTTCCTTTATTGGAGCTTTCTCCTTTAACTGGTCAGACTGCCAGAGAGGGCTGTGTGGTAATAGAATATAACCAATACATTTGCTGGCACCTATTTACACAAACTGACATAGCTGCATATGATTGATAAGTAAGATCACTGCAGATACTCCAGACTCTGTGCCAATATGCGATGCTATATTTCCTGCGCATTGAGCACTCCTCAGGAGAAGACCAAACTACTGTGATGCCCTGTATTGCGCCGGCCGACAATGCAGTACTACGCATGCGCGGGCTCCGTTACAAGCGCTTGCGCAACAGGACTGTGGACAGCAGCCTACCAGTGCGCCTGCGTGGGTCCGCGCCTGAGCAAAATTGAATGCACCTCTGCGCAGGTGCGATCTCCGTTCAGACGCGCAGACGCAGTGGGAAACAGGAGACGGAGCTGTTCAAAGTGTTTAGGCGCACGTCCAGCTACAGCATGCCTGCGCAATCGCATAGGAATGAAGGGGACACTGACATGCCAGAATATGATATACAGCACAGACCAAAAGTTTGGACACACCTTCTCATTCAAAGAGTTTTCTTTATTTTCATGACTATGAAAATTGTAGATTCACACTGAAGGCATCAAAACTATGAATTAACACATGTGGAATTATATGCATAACAAACAAGTGTGAAACAACTGAAAATATGTCATATTCTAGGTTCTTCAAAGTAGCCAACTTTTGCTTTGATTACTGCTTTGCACACTCTTGGCTTTCTCTTGATGAGCTTCAAGAGGTAGTCCCCTGAAATGGTTTTCACTTCACAGGTGTGCCCTGTCAGGTTTAATAAGTGGGATTTCTTGCCTTATAAATGGGGTTGGGACCATCCGTTGCGTTGAGGAGAAGTCAGGTGGATACACAGCTGATAGTCCTACTGAATAGACTGTTAGAATTTGTATTATGGCAAGAAAAAAAGCAGCTAAGTAAAGAAAAACGAGTGGCCATTATTACTTTAAGAAATGAAGGTCAGTCAGCCAAAAAATTGGGAAAACTTTGAAAGTAAGGGCTATTTGACCATGATGGAGAGTGATGGGGTGCTGCGCCAGATGACCTGGCCTCCACAGTCACCGGACCTGAACCCAATTAAGATGGTTTGGGGTGAGCTGGACCGCAGAGTGAAGGCAAAAGGGCCAACAAGTGCTAAGCATCTCTGGGAACTCCTTCAAGACTGTTGGAAGACCATTTCAGGGGACTACCTCTTGAAGCTCATCAAGAGAATGCAAAGAGTGTGCAAAGCAGTAATCAAAGCAAAAGGTGGCTACTTTGAAGAACCTAGAATATGACATATTTTCAGTTGTTTCACACTTGTTTGTTATGTATATAATTCCACATGTGTTAATTCATAGTTTTGATGCCTTCATAGTAAATAAAGAAAACTCTTTGAATTTCTTCATAGAAAATAAAGAAAACTCTTTGAATGAGAAGGTGTGTCCAAACTTTTGGTCTGTACTGTACATATCCCACCTACATACCCCCACCAGTACTCCACCAGGTGTACCAAAGTAAGTGCTGATTGTTGTATTTGCAAATCTTGGAAAGATGCCTTGCCTTGTTGTTTTAAGAGTATTTTTGATTTGTTTTTGATTTATGATGACATGTGTGTTAGCTCCTCCTAGAAGAAGGGTATTTAAGCCTGGTAATTATGTATTGTCAGTTGTTTGAAAAAGACCGTCCAGGCCGAAACGTTGCATGGATTTGATGGAATAAAGGAATTAATCAGACAAGAGAGTGCTGCGGTTTCATTATTTTTAGTCCCCTGCAATTTACTGTGCTACAAGATATGATTGTATGTTAAGTAGTACTATTCCTATCAGTTTAATCCCTGTTACGTCCCCTATCAGGGGACGTGTATGGAATAGATTTTAGGAACCGGGAGATGGAAAAAGATGCTTGGTTGGTCCTCTTACTTCCAATTTGGGGCACTGCGCGTGCGCCGTTCAATGTACTGTGCAATCCCAATATGAGTGGTATGTTAAGTAGTACTATTCCTATCAGTTTAATCCCTGTTACGTCCCCTATCAAGGGACGTGTATGGAATAGAGTTTAGACAACCGCAAAGAGTTGTCAATAGTTGACACACTCATGACATAAATTTTATTCCTCTATGCGTCAATCTTGGTGTAGTGATGACTGTGCTCGTGCGCACGTTTGGGAGATTGCAGTCGATGGCGGTTTTTCAAAGCCTATGGTCATGCTGAGGTAGTTCAGTGACAGTTAAGTGACCCAGAAAACAATGATTCTGCAGTGTGGGCCTATTGTTGGCCTAGTTGGCTTTAATGATCACTTTAGATGATCACAAAGAAAATTAATGTTTTTTCTATGCAAAATTATCCAGCCGATCGCTTTTGGTCTTTTCACAATGAAGCAACAACCTTATCTCATCTGGGGTGTGCCAACATTGCCATTGCCAACACACTCATAGAGATGATCGCTTCATTGTGATACGCAAGCCCCTTCACCACAACAAGGTAACGATCACGAAGGGGAATTGAGACATGTATGTGCCTTTTTTTTTTTTTTTTGCAGCCACAGTGCAGCACCAGAGGCCAGAAAAATTAGGCATGTACACATGCCTGAAAAATTAGGTACTGTTGCTGTAGCAGCGGCCGGAAAAATTAATGTTTTCCAGGCAGAAAGTGCACTAAAACATTGCGGCTTGAACCCCAGTTGGTGGCGGAGAAGTCACGCAAGTCATCCGGCATGCAGAGATTAAATACAGCAGCGTGTGGACCATTTTATAGCCCAAGGCATCTCATCAGGCCTTTTTTAGTCAAATGCATCCCCCACTGTCAGTCCCTTCAGGATCCATGCCTCATTCATCTTAATAAAGGTGAGGTAATCTAGACTTTTTGACCTAGCCGGCTTCTCTTCTCAGTGACAATACCTCCTGCTGCGCTGAAGGTCCTTTCTGACAGGACACTTGAAGCGGGGTAGGCCAGAAGTTCTATCGCAAATTGGGATAGCTCAGGCCACAGGTCAGGCCTGCACACCCAGTAGTAGTCAAGGGGTCCAACGCTCCTCAGTGTCAATATCTGCAGTTAAGGTAGTCTGCTACCTGTCGGTCGAGTCGTTCTCTGAGGGTGAACCCCGAAGGGCTGTGGCGATGCGTAGGACTTAAAAAGCTCTGCATGTCCTCCATCAGCAACACGTCTGTAAAGCGTCCTGTCCTTGCCGGCGTGGTCGTGGTAGGAGGAGGATTACTTTCACCTCTTCCCCTGTTAGATTCCCATTGTGCTGTGACATCACCCTTATACGCTGTGTAAAGCATACTTTTTAACTTGTTTTGGAACTGCTGCATCCTTTCTGACTTCCGGTAATTCGGTAACATTTCAGCCACTTTCTGCTTATACCGGGGGTCTAGTAGCGTGGCCACCCAGTACAGGTCGTTCTCCTTCAGCCTTTTTATACGAGGGTCCCTTAACAGGCATGACAGCATGAAATACCCCATTTGCACAAGGTTGGATGCCGAGCTACTCATGTCCCTTTCCTCGTCCTCACTGATGTCATTGAAGGTCTGTTCTTCCCCCCAGTCACGTACAACACCACAGGTACCAGATAGGTGACAACAAGCACCCTGGGATGCCTGCTGTGGTTGGTCTTCCTCCTCCTCAAAGCCACATTCCTCCTCTGACTCCTCTTCCTCAGACTCCTCTTCCAGCGTTGCCGCAGGTCCAGCAAGCGATGCTGATGAGGCTGTTTCTGGTGGTGATGGTGACCACAACTCTTCCTCTTCACGCTCATCTACAGCCTGATCCAGCACTCTTCGCAGAGCACGCTCCAGGAAGAAAACAAATAAGATGATGTCGCTGATGGTGCCTTCGGTGCGACTGACTAGGTTTGTCACCTCCTCAAAAGGACGCATGAGCCTACAGGCATTGTGCATGAGCGTCCAGTAACGTGGCAAAAAAATTCCCATCTCTGCAGAGGCTGTCCTAGCACCCCGGTCATACAAATACTCGTTGACGGCTTTTTCTTGTTGGAGCAGGCGGTCGAACATTAGGAGTGTTGAATTCCAACGTGTCGGGCTGTCGCAAATCAAGCGCCTCACTGGCATGTTGTTTCGCCGCTGAATATCTGAAAAGTGCTCCATGGCCGTGTATGAACGCCTGAAATGACCACACACCTTCCTGGCCTGCTTGAGGACGTCCTGTAAGCCTGGGTACTTATGCACAAAGCGTTGTACGATCAGATTCAACACATGTGCCATGCACGGCACATGTGTCAACTTGCCCAAATTCAATGCCGCCAACAAATTGCTTCTGTTGTCACACACCACTTTGCCGATCTCCAGTTGGTGCAGAGTCAGCCACTGATCCACCTGTGCGTTCAAGGCGGACAGGAGTGCTGGTCCGATGTGACTCTCTGCTTTCAGGCAAGTCAACCCCAAGACGGCGTGACACTGTCGTATCCGGGATGTGGAATAGCCCCTGGGGAGCTGGGGGGTGCAGTTGATGTGGAGCAAGACGCAGCAGCAGAAGAGGACTCAGCCGAGGAGGTTAGCGAAGAAGATGGAGTAGGAGGAGTAGAGGAGGTGGCAGCAGGCCTGCCTGCAATTCTTGGCGGTGTCACCAACTCCTCTGCAGAGCCACGCATTCCATGCTTGGCAGCCGTCAGCAGGTTTACCCAATGTGCAGTGTAGGTGATATACCTGCCCTGACCATGCTTTGCAGACCAGGTATCAGTGGTCAGATGGACCCTTGCCCCAACACTGTGTGCCAGACATGCCATTACTTCCTTTTGCACAATCGAGTACAGGTTGGGGATTGCCTTTTGTGCAAAGAAATTTCGGCTGGGTACCTTCCACTGCGGTGTCCCAATAGCTAAAAAAAATTGGAACGCCACAGACTCCACCAGCTTGTATGGTAAAAGCTGGCTGGCTAAGAGTTCAGACAAGCCAGGTGTCAGATGCCGGGCAAGGGGGTGACTTTGTGACATTGGCTTCTTATGCTCAAACATTTCCTTGACAGACACCTGACTGTGGGCAGATGAGCAGGAACTGCTGAAGGTGAGAGGCGGAGTGGCGGATGGTTGAGAGGGGGCAAGGAGGACAGCAGTGGTTGACGTGGCTGAAGATGCTGGACCAGGAGGAGGATGGTGGCTTTGAGTTTGTGTGCTGCTTGTACTCATCATGTGTTGATCCCATAGGCGTATTTGATTTTAGATCATGTGCCTTCGCAAAGCAGTTGTACCTAGGTGGGTGTTGGACTTCCCACGACTCAGTTTCTTTTGGCACAAGTTGCAAATGGCATCGCTGTTATCAGAGGCAGACACACACAAAAAATGCCACACTGCTGAGCTTTGCAATGACGGCATTCTGGTGGTGGCAACAGCATGCGTTGATTGGCGTGCTGTCTGGCTGACCCCGGGTGCCGATAGATGCTGTCTGACTGTGCCACTGGCTCCTTGCGACGACCTCCCCCTGCTTCCAACTCGTCTCCTCCTCCTCTCTGTCTCCCCATCTGAACTTTCCCCCTGTTCTTCTTCTCTTCGAGCGGAAACCCACGTGACATCCACGGACACATCATCATCATCAACCGCTTCACTTGTATCTGAAAACTCAGCAAAGGAAGCAGCAGCGGGTACAACATCATCATCATCACACCGTACGTCCATGTGTGTAATGCTGCCTGACTGAGACATATCCCTGTTATCTACATCCTCTGGCAATAATGGTTGCGCATCACTCATTTCTTCCAACTGATGTGTAAATAACTCCTCTGACAGATCAAGTGAAGCAGCTGTGGTGCTAGTGTTGGTGGTTGCGGCAGGCGGGCGAGTGATAACTTGAGAGGTGCCCGAAGCTGAGCTGGAGGAGGCTGGTGCGTCAAGGTTCCGAGCGGAAGCTGTAGAAGATTGGGTGTCCTGTGTAAGCCAGTCAACTATGTCCTCAGAACTTTTCGAGTTCAGGGTACGTGGCCTCTAAACATTGGGCATTATTCTTTGTGGTCGTGGCAACCAAGTACGTACCTATCCTACCTAGTATACCCTATCCCTAAGCGGTCAGAGTTGTGCCGTAACCGCGTCGTGGAGGGACGCCTGAAAGAGGGCATCCCCTTTGAGAGTAACAGAAGAAAGGGGTGGGTGGGAGGGAGAACTCTGCACGTCGTACGCATGTGGGAGGGTGCCGGCCGTTGAAGTAGGTGGCCAAGCCCCTCCCACAAATACAGGCCAATGAATCAGCCTTTACACTTGTGGTCGTGGCAACCAAGTACGTACCTATCCTACCTAGTTTTCCCTATCCCTAAGCGGTCAGAGTTGTGCCGTAACCGCGTCGTGGAGGGACGCCTGAAAGAGGGCAAAAAGACATACTGATAGGCAGAAGTAATTTATTGCAAAGTCGTTACAAAGCCAAAGTTTGAAAGGCTGCCGACATTTCTGTTTCGGGGTGAGGTATGTAACGATTGAAACAAGACGAGTGCCAACGCCCCAGTTTCTGTATGACATGCGCAGGCACTCGGTTTTTGGAGGCCGCGGATGCGGCACCTATGCGAAATGAATGACCCGAAATAGTGGCAGGGTCACCGCCCGTGCTGGCCACGAGTGACCTTACATGGGATATGAACTGATGGGTGGTGAGTGGAACCCCCCCGAAGGGTAACAATGGACTATTCGGTCCGGCCTCGGACAAGGCAGACCGTAACTGACGAAGCACCGTCACCGGACACCATTGGTGTGCTGTGGGAAAGAAGGATACCGGAACAGGGGGGCCCATCTGGGAGGTCTTGGACGTTTTGAGCAGTAATATGAACCCGTCGGAGTTCTGGACCAGCTGACTGACCGTGAGGAACTTGCTACTGCCTGGCGAACAGGTGAACTCCCCAGGTCTCAGGAAGCCGTAAAAGGCTAGATAGATGGCGGATTTAAGTACCAAGCTGGCCAAGACCCCGAAAGGATTACCGTCCAAGGCGTCGGACAGTTTGCGGAAAAGAGGGCCGGTGACCGCTTGCCTGCGTACTTGGCTTTGCGGCCCGCACTTGCTCAAACCCTTGAGAGCGGCTTTGACAGCATGTATGGTAAACACTGACGCTAGTTCGGGATGGCTAACAGAGAGGAAGTGTTGCACTCCCGCCAGGTACGACCTCACTGTACCGTGGGAGAGCCTGCGCACTGAGTGGCAGTAACCAATGAACGCCAGGATGTACTCTGGAAAACTGGAGTCCCCTTGAGGACATTCCCCTCGAAACCTGCAGAACGTCTTCCACCCGGTGTTGTATGCCCTGGTTGTGTTAGGTGAGAGGGAATTGCGTATCAGAGCGTGAGCCGTCTCAAGGTGGTTGGTTACATTAGCCTTAAGGACTCGAGAGGAGGGACGGTGGTGCCTGTCGCGTCTGCCTCTGGCATGATCTGAAAGAAACGGGAGAAGTTAGCCCTCGACAAGGCGTCAGCAGCCCCGTTTTGCGCACCTGGCACATGGGCACTGAAAACATGAAAGTGGTGACGTAGGGAGAGCTGCACTAACCGTCTGAGAAAACACATGACTTGGCTAGACTTTGACAGCCCACTGTTAAGGATGTCTACCACGGCTGCGTTGTCAGTTACGAACAGAACCTACTGACGCGCCCAAAGACTGCCCCAAATGTGGGCGGCTACCACGATGGGGTACAGCTCGAACAGCGCCGAGGTTTGGAGGAACCCCGGAATTTGTCCCACCTCGGCAGGCCATTCGTCTGCAACCCAGTGGGTGCCAAAAAATGGCGGCAAACCCTGAGCCCGCAGCTGCATCCGAAAAGACTGTATGCGACCGACAAGACAGCTCGGGTACGAATAAGGACACCCCGTTCCACTGGCTCAGAAAATGGTCCCACATGTGGAGATCCGCTAGGGCTTGACTGTCCAGGCACACTGGGCTGTCCTGTTCCGGGGCGGAACTTAAGAACGCCAGTAGGCGGGATATGAACGCTCTGCCCTGCGGGATGATGCGCATGGCGAAGTTTAACATACCCAGTAGAGACTGAAGGTCAGCCTTAGTGACCACGGTTGTGACTGTAAACCTGTGGATGACTTCTCTAATCCTTGTTAACTTATCCGCAGGCAACCTAGCTAACATGTGCTGGGAGTCTAACTCAATGCCCAAAAAGGTGATGACTGTGGCCGGGCCTTCTACTTTCTTGCTGGAAACCGGGACACCTAACTGGGAAAAACACCTCAGCAACTTTCCAAGCCCTAGGGGAACTGCCCCTGGCCTCTCAATCAGCAGGAAGTCATCCAAATAGTGGATGACAAACTCACAGAGGACCTTGTGTACCAAGACCCAGTGGAGCGCCTGAGCCAACTGATCGAAGAGCCAGGGGCTGCTCTTGGAACCGAAGGTGAGCTTGGTAGAGAAATAATACAGGCCTCTCCACTTGATGCCGTGCCACTGCCAGAGGGCTGGCATGATGGGAAGCAACTTAAAGGCATCCGATATGTCGGCTTTGGACAACATGGACCCTGGGCCCGTTTTCATGATGATGGCGATAGCCTGATCGATCGAAGCATATCTCATGCCCACTTCCTCCGAAGGAATGAGGGAGTTAAGGCTGGGGACCTGGGAGCCGTGTGGGGCCGATAAGTCAATAATGAGTCTCTCCTTTTTACTGAACTTGCCTGTAACTACCCCCACGGGACTGACTCTCCAGCGTTGAAAGGGGGGCACACTAAAGGGACCGATCAAGAACCCTTTGCTTAACTCGGCCTCTATTAGTGTGTCTACCGAAGCGGGATTTCTTTTGGCTGACTGAAGGTTCCTGCATTTGTGTGTGAACTCCGGAGTCGTGATCAAGCCCGTATGGAAACCCTTGTGAAATCCTGACACCAGGAACTGTACGAACCCTGGATTGTGATGACCTTGCAAGTACTCTTGTAGACGGCTAATATTGACCACACTCATATAATTTTTCACCGACTTTAATGAGCACGCTACTCGGGGGTGGGCCCTAAAACAGTTGGTACAGATATGTAACAGACGGCATTGACCGAAATTACAAGACGCGTAATTGAAATTGTTACATATCTGTGCCCTCCCTAGCTGAACGATGGGTCGGCCCAGCTTGTCTACTGAGTTGGGGGGTCTGAAGACGTCGAGTGGACCAGCTGTAGAGCTGGAGGGGTAGGATGCCGTGCTGACGGCGGACTTGTCGCACCACTCGACAGAGTGAAAGATAGACTGGCAGGCGGAACAGGAGGGAGCCTTCAGACCTGCAAAATGCCTGCAGAAAAGCTCAGTGTCCAGGTTGGACCAGTCAGTAACGTGTTGGAACTGGGAGAGAGCCGCTGCCGCCTTAGCTGAAAATGAACAGTGGTAGTCATAGAATGCGCTCCCTCCATACCTGTGACCCAACTCTGTGACCCTAAAGAGATACAGGTCTAGTTCCTCCCTCCTGTCCGGCCTGGCAGTGCAAATCACATCCCTGAAAAGGCTGAACGCCATGACGAATTCCGGTATGGACAATTTGCGGTTGAGCCGGTGGTCGCGGCTTCTCAGTACCACTGACACTTCCCCGCAAGCTATGACCTTGTTGTCAGATAGGTCCCTGGAGGCTATCAATAGAGACGCAAGATTGACATCCCTACCCTCCAGGATGTCCTTCCTGATGTTGATCGGGACAAAGTGGGAGGGAGTCACGTTGGGGACGGACTGGACAGAGCGAATGTCTGCGGCGGCAGAGGTGGAGGCGACCGCAACCTCGAGGGAGGAAACTGGTAGGACTGCGCTGCGAGCCTCGATAGACTCCAACCTCGCCTGCATGGACGTGACGGCAGACGTCAGACTGTTTAGCATGACATGTATCTGAGTCAGCGAAGTTTGCATCGTGGCCGCAGGGGGATCATTGGTACTGGGTACCAGGGAGTCTTTCCATAGGCGATACAGTTCCGCTTTTCTGGCAGATGCCGGGAAAGGGACGCCCTGCTTTGTCAGCGCCGCCATAAGCCTGGGGATGGTCCAAGCACGTAGGGACGGTATACTGCCCCCTTCGGATGTCTCTGCTACGACCTCATCCACTGACGCTTCAACGATGTCTGACGCGTGTGACATCGTGGCTGTGAAAACAGTAACGTAAAATGACCGTCTAGCCTAGATGACCGCCGGAAACCGTGCGGCAGTCTAAACCACGTAACGAAAGGGTGAACTATCCCCGTGAGGAATGTACGTTGACACCAGAAGAGCCGTGAAGGAGTGGCCAGGAACCGCCACCCGGTAGTCCATGCAAGGAGACCTGCCGTACTTACCAACTGAGAAGCACTACACTCTGACTTTCACGGAAGTATCAATGAACACAGAACAACCTGTACGTAAAGTAATGCATGAGACACAAGCCTGACAAAGGCAGCACCTACGCGTCCCCCAAGGTGTACCCCCACTACCTTAGTTGACAAGGAAAATCAACTGAGATCCAAACCAACTTTTCTCTGACTAATAACTGCTTTGAACCTGGAAAACAACAACGGAACAACAAAAGAACCAGTCAATGCGTAAGGCTCAATTGTAGAACGTGGGTTGTGAGTAAAAGGTATGGTCGGCTAACGAGAGTAGGTATACTGATTGACATTGACCACTACCTGACGTTGGCGGTGAAAAACCCCTACCTGTCTAAGCGGCACAGCGGCCTGTGCCAGACTTTGGTGTGGGCGAGGAGCGGGGCCGCTGCGAGCCCCACCGTGCTTCACGGCAACCACGTGGGGAGCGCGGGGTTCCCTGGCACCGTGAACCAAGTGGGGGTGGACCTCTGGGCAACGGCCGACACCCCACGCCAACATGTCTCAGGTGCCACGTGGAGAGCAAGCGCGTGTCCCTGACAGGGTGCTCAGTGCGGGGCCCCCTGCCGTCCCGGGGCTGGGCCGCCGGCCGGCTGAGCACTACTGCCGGGTGGGGAGCAGCGCAGCCCTCTGGCATGAAGTTGACACAGGGGGGGCCCCCGGCGTCGAGGGCCCCACCTAGCCAAAAACTAGAAAATGCCGTGTGGGGGGCCTCACCGGTCCCTGATGGAGAGCTCAGTGCGGGGGAGCCCTCCTACCTCTGAGGGGCCAACCCACCGCCGGCTGGGCATCTCCACCACGTGGGGAAACGGTGCTGCCCCCTGGCATAGGGGGAGGCTTTATCAGACATGGCCTCCCCCCTTCTAATGTGCGAACGTGCCACGTGGGGGCCCGGCGCTCCCTGATGGGGTGCCCAGTGCAGGGGTGCCCCCTTATTCCATGAGGGGCCGACCCACCGCCGGCTGGGCCCCTCCACCACGTGGGGAGAACGGTGGTGCCCCCTGGCAGACCTGGGGTAACGGGGGAGCTTGTGTGGCTCATCCCCAGCTCCGTGTTGAGATGGGCGGAGCCTCGTGGTGCCGCCCCGCCCCCCGGTAGGGCGCACGTCGCAGGGGTGCCTCCCCTAGCTAGGGGGCCGGCCCACCGCAGACTGCGTGCGCCGACCACGTGAGGGAGCGGGGTAGCACTGGCTGTATGCGCGAGGTGGAAGGGCGGAAGCGGCCGGGGAGGCGGGCGGGGGGAGGTCCTGTTGTGACCGCGAGCCCCGCCCCCCCACGGGAGAGGGGTGTCGTGAACCGGACCAGAGCTGTGGAGGAGAGAGGAGCGTCTCCGTGGGCTCGGACCCCCACCCCCGCTGGCGGCTGAAGTGGCGGCGTTTGCAACGGGCAGGAGGGACCCCCCGTAGTGCCGAGGCCCGCCCCCCCCGCTGTCTACAGTCAGCCATGCAGTGGCCCGGCGCATGGCGGCCCCTACTTACAAAAGGCCTGAACCAGCGCACGGACGTCCACTCACCTACTCTTCCGACCAGGACTGCCAGGTACGAGCGCACGCTAGAACTCTGCACGTCGTACGCATGTGGGAGGGTGCCGGCCGTTGAAGTAGGTGGCCAAGCCCCTCCCACAAATACAGGCCAATGAATCGGCCTTTACACATGTCCAAAGGAAATCCCAGCACCACGACCACGACGGCCCCTGCGGGGTGTCCTGCCTCTGCCTGTCATTTTTTTTCCGATTAGTTGTACTATGCGTGCAAGCTACTGTGACACCAGATATGAGTGGTGCAACTGGGCACTGGCAGTAGTGGGCACAGTACACGCTGTAGGCCTGACACACACGCTTGCAGGCAACTGCAATTATATTACAGTTAAAATTTGTTGTTGTTTTTTTAAATGCAAGCTACTGTGACTAGTGTTGAGCGAACAGTTCGAGCATAGTTCGGGTCCGTACCGAATTTTGGGGTGTTCGTGACACGGACCCGAACCCGAACTTTTTCGTAAAAGTTCGGGTTCGGGTTCGTCGTTCGGCATGTATTTTGGCGCATTTTGAAAGGCTGCAAAGCAGCCAATCAACATGCATCATACTACTTGCCCTAAGATGCCATCGCAGCCATGCCTACTATTGGCAAGGCTGTGATTGGCCAAGTGCAGCATGTGACTCAGCCTCTTTATAAGCTTGTGCGCACGTCGGGACGTGCTCACTCCCGATGTGAATAGAACAGGGATAGACGCAGCTGATGCTAGGGCGAGAATAGGCAGGGATAATTGAATAACTGGAAGCAAATTTCTCTCCTCCACCTGTGATTCATCTGAACAACTGCAGCTGAGCTGCTTTTTTGATAGGGATTGGCTATTTTTAGAGTGGCCAGAGTGATTTTTCCATCCACATGTACCTGGGCTGACCGCCGGCCGCCATTTTGCGACTTGTAGTGCTGCAGCAGAAGCTGCCACAGTGTGCATTCCAAAGCTCCAAACAAGTCAGACATCTACACCTGGGATTCAGACCAATAGCGATTTAGCAGCACAGTCCAAGGCTATTTTTTTTAAAGGTTGTGCAGACCATTTTGTGGCACATGTTACTGGGCTGATAGGCGGCGGCCATCTTGGGACTAGTGCTGCAGCACAATCTCTCCCAACGTCCATTAATCACTTGTAATAGTGGTCTGTGCCATAGAAATCCTACATCAGGGACTTGGGTGTGCTTGTGTCACCCCTACTAATACCAGTCCACCTGTAATCCATACAGTGAAAAGCCATAAAGTATTCCAGTGAGGGAATTTATTTTTTATTTAAAAAAGGCCAAGTTAGTTTATCTGGCGTTCAATATACTAGATACAGTTAGGCCTGCGTTTCATACATCTGGAATTAGCAAACTAATGTGCTGGGGTTGGGAAAACATATATGTACCCATACTAGAATCTGTCAAAGAAAGCGGTACTCACATATAACAGTCATTCCATCTGTAATCCATACAGTCAAAAGACTGAAAGTATTCCAGTGAGGGGATTTTTTTTATTTAAAAAAGGCCAAGTTAGTTTATCTGGCGTTCAATATACTAGATACAGTTAGGCCTGCGTTTCATACATCTGGAATTAGCAAACTAATGTGCTGGGGTTGGGAAAACATATATGTACCCATACTAGAATCTGTCAAAGAAAGCGGTACTCACATATAACAGTCATTCCATCTGTAATCCATACAGTCAAAAGACTGAAAGTATTCCAGTGAGGGAATTTTTTTTATTTAAAAAAGGCCAAGTTAGTTTATCTGGCGTTCAATATACTAGATACAGTTAGGCCTGCGTTTCATACATCTGGAATTAGCAAACTAATGTGCTGGGGTTGGGAAAACATATATGTACCCATACTAGAATCTGTCAAAGAAAGCGGTACTCACATATAACAGTCATTCCATCTGTAATCCATACAGTCAAAAGACTGAAAGTATTCCAGTGAGGGGATTTTTTTTATTTAAAAAAGGCCAAGTTAGTTTATCTGGCGTTCAATATACTAGATACAGTTAGGCCTGCGTTTCATACATCTGGAATTAGCAAACTAATGTGCTGGGGTTGGGAAAACATATATGTACCCATACTAGAATCTGTCAAAGAAAGCGGTACTCACATATAACAGTCATTCCATCTGTAATCCATACAGTCAAAAGACTGAAAGTATTCCAGTGAGGGGATTTTTTTTATTTAAAAAAGGCCAAGTTAGTTTATCTGGCGTTCAATATACTAGATACAGTTAGGCCTGCGTTTCATACATCTGGAATTAGCAAACTAATGTGCTGGGGTTGGGAAAACATATATGTACCCATACTAGAATCTGTTAAAGAAAGCGGTACTCACATATAACAGTCATTCCATCTGTAATCCATACAGTCAAAAGACTGAAAGTATTCCAGTGAGGGAATTTTTTTTATTTAAAAAAGGCCAAGTTAGTTTATCTGGCGTTCAATATACTAGATACAGTTAGGCCTGCGTTTCATACATCTGGAATTAGCAAACTAATGTGCTGGGGTTGGGAAAACATATATGTACCCATACTAGAATCTGTCAAAGAAAGCGGTACTCACATATAACAGTCATTCCATCTGTAATCCATACAGTCAAAAGACTGAAAGTATTCCAGTGAGGGGATTTTTTTTATTTAAAAAAGCCCAAGTTAGTTTATCTGGCGTTCAATATACTAGATACAGTTAGGCCTGCGTTTCATACATCTGGAATTAGCAAACTAATGTGCTGGGGTTGGGAAAACATATATGTACCCATACTAGAATCTGTCAAAGAAAGCGGTACTCACATATAACAGTCATTCCATCTGTAATCCATACAGTCAAAAGACTGAAAGTATTCCAGTGAGGGGATTTTTTTTATTTAAAAAAGGCCAAGTTAGTTTATCTGGCGTTCAATATACTAGATACAGTTAGGCCTGCGTTTCATACATCTGGAATTAGCAAACTAATGTGCTGGGGTTGGGAAAACATATATGTACCCATACTAGAATCTGTCAAAGAAAGCGGTACTCACATATAACAGTCATTCCATCTGTAATCCATACAGTCAAAAGACTGAAAGTATTCCAGTGAGGGGATTTTTTTTATTTAAAAAAGGCCAAGTTAGTTTATCTGGCGTTCAATATACTAGATACAGTTAGGCCTGCGTTTCATACATCTGGAATTAGCAAACTAATGTGCTGGGGTTGGGAAAACATATATGTACCCATACTAGAATCTGTCAAAGAAAGCGGTACTCACATATAACAGTCATTCCATCTGTAATCCATACAGTCAAAAGACTGAAAGTATTCCAGTGAGGGGATTTTTTTTATTTAAAAAAGGCCAAGTTAGTTTATCTGGCGTTCAATATACTAGATACAGTTAGGCCTGCGTTTCATACATCTGGAATTAGCAAACTAATGTGCTGGGGTTGGGAAAACATATATGTACCCATACTAGAATCTGTCAAAGAAAGCGGTACTCACATATAACAGTCATTCCATCTGTAATCCATACAGTCAAAAGACTGAAAGTATTCCAGTGAGGGAATTTTTTTTATTTAAAAAAGGCCAAGTTAGTTTATCTGGCGTTCAATATACTAGATACAGTTAGGCCTGCGTTTCATACATCTGGAATTAGCAAACTAATGTGCTGGGGTTGGGAAAACATATATGTACCCATACTAGAATCTGTCAAAGAAAGCGGTACTCACATATAACAGTCATTCCATCTGTAATCCATACAGTCAAAAGACTGAAAGTATTCCAGTGAGGGAATTTTTTTTTTATTTAAAAAAGGCCAAGTTAGTTTATCTGGCGTTCAATATACTAGATACAGTTAGGCCTGCGTTTTTATACATCTGGAATTAGCAAACTAATGTGCTGGGGTTGGGAAAACATATATGTACCCATACTAGAATCTGTCAAAGAAAGCGGTACTCACATATAACAGTCATTCCATCTGTAATCCATACAGTCAAAAGACTGAAAGTATTCCAGTGAGGGGATTTTTTTTATTTAAAAAAGGCCAAGTTAGTTTATCTGGCGTTCAATATACTAGATACAGTTAGGCCTGCGTTTCATACATCTGGAATTAGCAAACTAATGTGCTGGGGTTGGGAAAACATATATGTACCCATACTAGAATCTGTCAAAGAAAGCGGTACTCACATATAACAGTCATTCCATCTGTAATCCATACAGTCAAAAGACTGAAAGTATTCCAGTGAGGGGATTTTGCTTATAAAAAATAATATATTTCATTGTGGTGCGAGTTGAATCGCAACAATGAAGAAAAATACTATTAAGGGACGAGGACGCGGTCGTGGTGTTGTCCGTGGAGCCTCTGTTGCTGGTAGAGGACGTGGCCGTTCGGCCCCAGGCGCACACAGTAGGGAACGAACTCCCTCAACTAGCCGGCAGAATGTACCGCAATATCTCGTGGGGCCCAATGCCGCTCTTAGGATGGTAAGGCCTGAGCAGGTACAGGCATTAATCGATTGGGTGGCCGACAGTGCTTCCAGCACGTTCACCACATGGTCTTCCACCCAGTCTTCTGCAGAAAGCGCACAGGTGGCACCTGAAAACCAAGCCCATCAGTCTGTCACATCACCCCCAAGCATATCAGGGAAACGGTCTGAGCCACAAGTTATGCAGCAGTCTCTTCTTCTGTTTGAAGACTCTGCTTCCAGGGTTTCCCAGGGGCGTCCACCTAGCCCTTCCCCAGTGGAGGAAGACATACCATGCACTGACGCACAACCACTTATGTCTCCAGATGAAGAGGACATGGGAATACCACCACAGCAGAGTCACCGACTCTCTGATGATGACGAAACACAGGTGCCCACTGCCGCGTCTTTTTGCAGTGTGCAGACTGAACAGGAGGAGGTCAGGGAGGGAGACTGGGTGGAAGACGATGCAGAGGACGATGAGGTCTTAGACCCCACATGGACTGAAGGTCGTGGCGATGACTTTCACAGTTCAGAGGAAGAGGTAGTGGTGAGACCGAGACAACAGCGAAGCCAAAGAGGGAGCAGGGGGCCAAAGCAGACGAGCCGCCGCCCCCAGAGTTCGCCTGCTACTGGACATCGCCAACAGGGACCCAGCCCCACAAAGGCAGCTTCAAAGAGTTCCCTGGCATGGCACTTCTTTAAACAATGTCCTACCGACAAGACCCGAGTGACTTGCACGCTCTGCCATCAGAGCCTGAGGCGAGGCATTAACGTTCTGAACCTCAGCACAACCTGCATGACCAGGCATCTACATGCAAAGCATGAACTGCAGTGGGGTACACACCTTAAAAACCAGGCACTCGCTGAGGCTCCCCCTGCTCCCTCTACCGCTGCTGCCTCGGCTTCCGCCTCGAGAGGAATGTTGCCACCTGCCGAGCAGCAAACAGAGGATGTGCCACCGACACCACCACCACCGCCACCGTCAACTAGCGTCTCCACTATATCACACAGCAGCGTTCAGCTCTCAATATCTCAAACCTTAGAGAGGAAGCGCAAATTCCCCCTGAGTCACCCTCGAGCCCTTGGCCTGAACGCCAGCATTTCTAAACTGCTGGCCTTTGAAATGCTGTCATTCCGGCTGGTGGACACAGACAGCTTCAAACAGCTGATGGCCATGGCTGTCCCGCAGTATGTGGTTCCCAGCCGCCACTACTTCTCCAAGACTGCCGTGCCTTCCCTGCACATGCAAGTGTCCGATAAAATCAAGTGTGCACTGTGCAACGCCATTTGTGCCAAGGTCCACCTAACCACAGATACGTGGACCAGTAAGCACGGCCAGGGACGCTATATCTCACTAACTGCACACTGGATGAATGTAGTGGCGGCTGGGCCCCCGGCGGACAGTTCCTTGGCGCACGTCCTTCCGCCCCCTAGGATCGCAGGGCATCATTCTCTGCCTCCTGTAGCCTCCTCCTCCTACTCGGCTTCCTCCTCCACTGCTTCCACCAGCTCATCCGGTCAGCCACACACCTTCACCACCAACTTCAGCACAGCCCGGGGTAAACGTCAGCAGGCCATTCTGAAACTCATATGTTTGGGGGACAGGCCCCACAGCGCAAAGGAGTTGTGGCGGGGTATTGAACAACAGACCGACGAGTGGTTTCTGCCGGTGGGCCTCAAGCCAGGCCTGGTGGTATGCGATAATGGGCGAAATCTCGTGGCAGCTCTGGGACTAGCCGGTTTGACGCACATCCCTTGCCTGGCGCATGTGCTGAACTTGGTGGTGCAGAGGTTCATTCACCACTACCCCAACATGTCAGAGCTGCTGCATAAAGTGCGGGCCGTCTGTGCGCGCTTCCGCCGTTCACATCCTGCCGCTGCTCGCCTGTCTGCGCTACAGCGGAACTTCGGCCTTCCCGCTCACCGCCTCATATGCGACGTGCCCACCCGGTGGAACTCCACCTTGCACATGCTGGAGAGACTGTGCGAGCAGCAGCAGGCCATAGTGGAGTTTCAGCTGCAGCACGCTCGCGTCAGTCGTACTGCCGAACAGCACCACTTCACCACCAATGATTGGGCCTCCATGCGAGACCTGTGTGCCCTGCTGCGCTGTTTCGAGTACTCAACCAACATGGCCAGTGGCGATGACACTGTTATCAGCGTTACAATACCACTTCTATGTCTCCTTGAGAAAACACTTAGGGCAATGATGTTAGAGGAGGTGGCCCAGGTGGAGGAGGAGGAGGAGGATGAGGGCTCGTTTCTAACACTTTCGGGCCAGTCTGTTCGAAGTGGCTCAGAGGGAGGTTTGTTTAAGCAGCAGAGGACAGGTTCACAAGTCGCCAGCCAAGGCACTGTACTGGAGGACGAGGAGGATGAGGAGGAGGAGGTGGAGGGGGACGAGGATGACGCAAGTTCACAGCGGGGTGGCAGCCCAGGCCCATCACTGGTGCGTGGCTGGGGGGATACGGTGGACGATGACGATACGCCTCCCACAGAGGACAGCTTGTCCTTACCCATGGGTAGCCTGGCCCACATGAGCGAATATATGCTCCAATGCCTGCGCAACGACAGCAGAGTTGCCCACGTTTTAACGTGTGCAGACTACTGGGTGGCCACCCTGCTGGATCCCCGGTATAAAGACAATGTGCCCACTTTAATTCCTGAACTGGAGCGCGACCGTAAGATGCGCGAGTACAAGCGCACGCTGATAGAGGCGCTCTTGAGAGCATTCCCACATGTCACAGGGGAACAGGTGGAAGGTGAAGGCAGAGGAGTGGCAAGAGGTCGCCAACGCAGCTGTGTCACGGCCAGCTCATCTGAGGGCAGGGTTAGCATGGCAGAAATGTGGAAAAGTTTTGTCTCCACGCCACAGCTATCTGCACCGACACCTGATACGGAACGTGTTAGCAGGAGGCAGCATTTCACTAACATGGTTGAACAGTATGTCTGCACACCCCTCCACATCCTGACGGATGGTTCGGCCCCATTCAACTACTGGGTTTCGAAATTGTCCACGTGGCCAGAGTTAGCATGTTATGCCTTGGAGGTGCTTTCCTGCCCGGCGGCCAGCGTTTTATCTGAACGCGTATTCAGCACGGCAGGGGGCGTCATTACTGACAAGCGCAGCCGCCTGTCCACAGCCAACGTGGACAAGCTGACCTTTATAAAGATGAACCAGGCATGGATCCCACAGGACCTGTCCCTCCCTTGTGCAGAGTAGTCCTTATTAACTGCCTAAAACATGTCTTGTTGTGCTACGGGCCACTTCTTTATTTGATACAAATTTTATGAAACCCACAGTTGAATGAAACTCTTCTCTGTCTGGGCGCCGGGGCCTAACCAGATGAAAGTGGCCGGTTAAACTAACGGGTGACATGAAGCCATAACCTCTGCCATGCTACCTCTGTCTTCTGTCTGGGTGCTGAGGCCTAAGTCAAATAAAGCGGTCTTCTGCTGTGCTGGGGGATATGAAGCTAATCTCTGACCTCTCTCCTCTGTCTGGGTCCAAAGGCCTAAATCACTGAAAGAGGCCTTCTCCTGTGGTGTGTGATATGATGCCAGAATATGTGCTGTGGGGCCTCTCTCCTCTTCCTGGGTGCAGGGGTCAAATAAACTAAATTGTGGCCTACTCCTGTGGTGGTTGATATGATGCCTGATTCTCTGATGTGGAACCTCTCTCCTCTGTTTGGGTGAAGGGGTCAAAGTAACTAAATGGTGGCTTCTCCTGTGGTGGCTGATATGATGCCAGAATATGTGCTGTGGGGCCTCTCTCCTCTTCCTGGGTGCAGGGGTCAAAGTAACTCAATGGTGGCTTCTCCTGTGGTGGTTAGTATGATGCCAGAATATGTGCTGTGGGGCCTCTCTCCTCTTCCTGGGTGCAGGGGTCAAAGTAACTCAATGGTGGCTTCTCCTGTGGTGGCTGATATGATGCCAGAATATGTGCTGTGGTGCCTCTCTCCTCTTCCTGGGTGCGGGGGTCAAAGTAACTCAATGGTGGCTTCTCCTGTGGTGGCTGATATGATGCCAGAATATGTGCTGTGGGGCCTCTCTCCTCTTCCTGGGTGCAGGGGTCAAAGTAACTCAATGGTGGCTTCTCCTGTGGTGGCTGATATGATGCCAGAATATGTGCTGTGGTGCCTCTCTCCTCTTCCTGGGTGCGGGGGTCAAAGTAACTCAATGGTGGCTTCTCCTGTGGTGGCTGATATGATGCCAGAATATGTGCTGTGGGGCCTCTCTCCTCTTTCTGGGTGCAGGGGTCAAAGTAACTCAATGGTGGCTTCTCCTGTGGTGGTTAGTATGATGCCAGAATATGTGCTGTGGGGCCTCTCTCCTCTTCCTGGGTGCAGGGGTCAAAGTAACTCAATGGTGGCTTCTCCTGTGGTGGCTGATATGATGCCAGAATATGTGCTGTGGTGCCTCTCTCCTCTTCCTGGGTGCAGGGGTCAAAGTAACTCAATGGTGGCTTCTCCTGTGGTGGCTGATATGATGCCAGAATATGTGCTGTGGGGCCTCTCTCCTCTTCCTGGGTGCAGGGGTCAAAGTAACTCAATGGTGGCTTCTCCTGTGGTGGCTGATATGATGCCAGAATATGTGCTGTGGTGCCTCTCTCCTCTGTCTGGGTCCAAAGGCCTAAATCACTGAAAGAGGCCTTCTCCTGTGGTGTGTGATATGATGCCTGAATATGTGCTGTGGTGCCTCTCTCCTCTTCCTGGGTGCGGGGGTCAAAGTAACTCAATGGTGGCTTCTCCTGTGGTGGCTGATATGATGCCAGAATATGTGCTGTGGTGCCTCTCTCCTCTTCCTGGGTGCGGGGGTCAAAGTAACTCAATGGTGGCTTCTCCTGTGGTGGCTGATATGATGCCAGAATATGTGCTGTGGGGCCTCTCTCCTCTTCCTGGGTGCAGGGGTCAAAGTAACTCAATGGTGGCTTCTCCTGTGGTGGTTGGTATGATGCCAGAATATGTGCTGTGGGGCCTCTCTCCTCTTCCTGGGTGCAGGGGTCAAAGTAACTCAATGGTGGCTTCTCCTGTGGTGGCTGATATGATGCCAGAATATGTGCTGTGGTGCCTCTCTCCTCTTCCTGGGTGCGGGGGTCAAAGTAACTCAATGGTGGCTTCTCCTGTGGTGGCTGATATGATGCCAGAATATGTGCTGTGGGGCCTCTCTCCTCTTCCTGGGTGCAGGGGTCAAAGTAACTCAATGGTGGCTTCTCCTGTGGTGGTTAGTATGATGCCAGAATATGTGCTGTGGGGCCTCTCTCCTCTTCCTGGGTGCAGGGGTCAAAGTAACTCAATGGTGGCTTCTCCTGTGGTGGCTGATATGATGTCAGAATATGTGCTGTGGGGCCTCTCTCCTCTTCCTGGGTGCAGGGGTCAAAGTAACTCAATGGTGGCTTCTCCTGTGGTGGCTGATATGATGCCAGAATATGTGCTGTGGGGCCTCTCTCCTCTTCCTGGGTGCAGGGGTCAAAGTAACTCAATGGTGGCTTCTCCTGTGCTGATTGATATAAAGCTGATGGTTGTGCCATCTGACATGGTTGCCAGGGTCTGATTCAATGGGGGCCTACTCCTGTGGTGGGTGATCTAAATGCCTGATTCTCTGCTGTGAAACCTCTCTCCTCCGTCTGGGTGTAGGGGTCAAAGTCTTTCAAAGTCGCCTTCTCCTGTGCTGATTGATATGAAGCTGATGGTTGTGCCATCTGACATGGTTGCCGGGGTCCCATTAAATTGTGGCCTACTCCTGTGGTGGTTGATATGATGCCTGATTCTCTGATGTGGAACCTCTCTCCTCTGTTTGGGTGAAGGGGTCAAAGTAACTAAATGGTGGCTTCTCCTGTGGTGGCTGATATGATGCCAGAATATGTGCTGTGGGGCCTCTCTCCTCTTCCTGGGTGCAGGGGTCAAAGTAACTCAATGGTGGCTTCTCCTGTGGTGGCTGATATGATGCCAGAATATGTGCTGTGGTGCCTCTCTCCTCTTCCTGGGTGCGGGGGTCAAAGTAACTCAATGGTGGCTTCTCCTGTGGTGGCTGATATGATGCCAGAATATGTGCTGTGGTGCCTCTCTCCTCTTCCTGGGTGCGGGGGTCAAAGTAACTCAATGGTGGCTTCTCCTGTGGTGGCTGATATGATGCCAGAATATGTGCTGTGGTGCCTCTCTCCTCTTCCTGGGTGCAGGGGTCAAAGTAACTAAATGGTGGCTTCTCCTGTGGTGGTTGATATGATGCCTGATTCTCTGCTGTGAAACCTCTCTCCTCCATCTGGGTGTAGGGGTCAAAGTCTTTCAAAGTCGCCTTCTCCTGTGCTGATTGATATAAAGCTGATGGTTGTGCCATCTGACATGGTTGCCAGGGTCTGATTCAATGGGGGCCTACTCCTGTGGTGGGTGATCTAAATGCCTGATTCTCTGCTGTGAAACCTCTCTCCTCCGTCTGGGTGTAGGGGTCAAAGTCTTTCAAAGTCGCCTTCTCCTGTGCTGATTGATATGAAGCTGATGGTTGTGCCATCTGACATGGTTGCCGGGGTCCCATTAAATTGGGGCCTACTCCTGTGGTGGGTGATCTAAATGCCTGATTCTCTGCTTTGAAACCTCTCTCCTCCGTCCGGGTGTAGGGGTCAAAGTCTGTCAAAGTCGCCTTCTCCTGTGCTGATTGATATAAAGCTTATGCTTGTGCCATCTGACATGGTTGCCGGGGTCTGATTCAATGGTGGCCTACTCCTGTGGTGGGTGATCTAAATGCCTGATTCTCTGCTGTGTAACCTCTCTCCTCCGTCTGGGTGTAGGGGTCAAAGTAACTAAATGGTGGCCTACTCCTGTGGTGGGTGATATGATGCCTGGTTCTCTGCTGTGGGACCTCTCTCCTTTGTCTGGGTGCTGTGGTCAAAATAATAGTAAGTGACCTTCTCCATTGGTGGGTGACTTGAAGCCTGATTCTGTGCTATGGGACCTCACTCCAATTAATGTTGTTTAATTTTTATTTATTTTATGTTAACTCATCATTTCCCTATCTACATTTGTTTGCAGGGGATTTAACTACATTTTGCTGCCTTTTGCAGCCCTCTAGCCCTTTCCGGGTGTGTTTTACAGCCTTTTTAGTGCCCAAAAGTTCGGGTCCCCATTGACTTCTATGGGGTTCGGGTTCGGGATGAAGTTCGGGTCGAGTTCGGATCCCGAACCCGAACATTTTTCGAAAGTTCGGCCGAACTCGTCGAACCCGAACATCCAGGTGTTCGCTCAACTCTAACTGTGACACCACATATTAGTGGTGGCACTGGCAGTAGTGGGCACAGTACACGCTGTAGGCCTGACACACACGCTTGCAGGCAACTGCAATTATATTACAGTGAAAAATGTTTTTTTATTTTTAAATGCAAGCTACTCTGACAGGAGATATGAGTGGTGCAACTGGGCACTGGCAGTAGTGGGCACAGTATACGCTGTAGGCCTGACACACACGCTTGCAGGCAACTGCAATTATATTACAGTGAAAAATTTGCTTTATTATTTTAAATGCAAGCTACTGTGACACGAGATATGAGTGGTGCAACTGGGCCCTGGCAGTAGTGGGCACAGTACACGCTGTAGGCCCGACACACACGCTTGCAGGCAACTGCGATTAGATTACAGTGTAAATATATATATATTTTTTAAAATGCAAGCTACTGTGACACTAGAAATGAGTGGTGCAACTGGGCACTGGCAGTAGTGGGCACAATACAAGCTGTAGGCCTGACACACACGCTTGCAGGCAACTGCAATTAGATTACAGTGAATTTTTTATTTTATTTTTTTAAACGCAAGCTACTGTGACACCAGATATGAGTGGTGGCACTGGGCACTGGCAGTAGTGGGCACAGTACACGCTGTAGGGCTGACACACACGCTTGCAGGCAACTGCAATAATATTACAGTGAAAAATTAGTTTTTTTTTTTTAATGCAAGCTATTGTGACACCAGATATGAGTGGTGCAACTGGGCACTGTCAGTAGTGGGCACAGTACATGCTGTAGGCCTGACACACACACTTGCAGGCAACTGCGATTAGATTACAGTGAAAAATATATTATTTTTTTAAATGCAAGCTACTGTGACACCAGATATTAGTGGTGGCACTGGGCAAGTGGGCACAGTATACGCTGTAGGCCTGACACACACGCTTGCAGGCAACTGCAATTATATTACAGTAAAATTTTTATTTATTTTTTTAAATGCAAGCTACTGTGACACCAGATATTAGTGGTGGCACTGGCAGTAGTGGGCACAGTACACGCTGTAGGCCTGACACACACGCTTGCAGGCAACTGCAATTATATTACAGTGAATTTTTTATTTTATTTTTTTTAAATGCAAGCTACTGTGACACCAGATATGAGTGGTGGCACTGGGCACTGGCAGTAGTGGGCACAGTACACGCTGTAGGGCTGACACACACGCTTGCAAGAAAATGCAATTATATAACAGTGAAAAATTTGTTTTATTTTTTTAAATGCAAGCTATTGTGACACCAGATATGAGTGGTGCAACTGGGCACTGGCAGTAGTGGGCACAGTACAAGCTGTAGGCCTGACACACACGCTTGCAGGCAACTGCAATTATATTACAGTGAAAATTTTATTTTATTTTTTTAAATGCAAGCTACTGTGACACCAGATTTGAGTGGTGGCACTGGGCACTGGCAGTAGTGGGCACAGTACACGCTGTAGGCCTGACACACACGCTTGCAAGAAAATGCAATTATATAACAGTGAAAAATTTGTTTTATTTTTTTAAATGCAAGGTACTGTGACACGAGATATGAGTGGTGCAACTGGGCCCTGGCAGTAGTGGGCACAGTACACGCTGTAGGCCTGACACACACGCTTGCAGGCAACTGCGATTAGATTACAGTGGAAATATATATATATATTTTAAAATGCAAGCTACTGTGACACCAGATATGAGTGGTGCAACTGGGCCCTGGCAGTAGTGGGCACAGTACACGCTGTAGGCCTGACACACACGCTTGCAGGCAACTGCGATTAGATTACAGTGGAAATATATATATATATTTTAAAATGCAAGCTACTGTGACACCAGATATGAGTGGTGGCACTGGGCACTAGCAGTAGTGGGCACAGTACACGCTGTAGGGCTGACACACACGCTTGCAGGCAACTGCAATAATATTACAGTGAAAATGTTGTTTTATTTTTTTAAATGCAAGCTATTGTGACACCAGATATGAGTGGTGCAACTGGGCACTGGCAGTAGTGGGCACAGTACAGGCTGTAGGCCTGACACACACACTTGCAGGCAACTGCGATTAGATTACAGTGAAAAAAATATTATTTTTTTAAATGCAAGCTACTGTGTCACCAGATATTAGTGGTGGCACTGGGCACTGGCAGTAGTGGGCACAGTACACGCTGTAGGTCTGACACACACGCTTGCAGGCAACTGCAATTATATTACAGTGACATTTTTTATTTATTTTTTTAAATGCAAGCTACTGTGACACCAGATATTAGTGGTGGCAGTGGGCACTGGCAGTAGTGGGCACAGTACAAGCTGTAGGCCTGACACACACGCTTGCAGGCAACTGCAATTATATTACAGTGAAATTATATATATTTTTTTTAATGCAAGCTACTGTGACACCAGATATGAGTGGTGGCACTGGGCCCTGGCAGTAGTGGGCACAGTACACGCTGTAGGCCTGACACACACGCTTGCAGGCAACTGCGATTAGATTACAGTGGAAATATATATATATTTTTTAAAATGCAAGCTACTGTGACACCAGATATGAGTGGTGCAACTGGGCACTGGCAGTAGTGGGCACAGTACAAGCTGTAGGCCTGACACACACGCTTGCAGGCAACTGCAATTATATCACAGTGAAAATTTCTTAATTTTTTTTAAACGCAAGCTACTGTGACACCAGATATGAGTGGTGGCACTGGGCACTAGCAGTAGTGGGCACAGTACACGCTGTAGGGCTGACACACACGCTTGCAGGCAACTGCAATAATATTACAGTGAAAATTTTGTTTTATTTTTTTAAATGCAAGCTATTGTGACACCAGATATGAGTGGTGCAACTAGGCACTGGCAGTAGTGGGCACAGTACAGGCTGTAGGCCTGACACACACACTTGCAGGCAACTGCGATTAGATTACAGTGAAAAAAATATAATTTTTTTAAATGCAAGCTACTGTGTCACCAGATATTAGTGGTGGCACTGGGCACTGTCAGTAGTGGGCACAGTACACGCTGTAGGCCTGACACACACGCTTGCAGGCAACTGCAATTATATTACAGTGACATTTTTTATTTATTTTTTTAAATGCAAGCTACTGTGACACCAGATATTAGTGGTGGCAGTGGGCACTGGCAGTAGTGGGCACAGTACAAGCTGTAGGCCTGACACACACGCTTGCAGGCAACTGCAATTATATTACAGTGAAATTATATATACACTGCTCAAAAAAATAAAGGGAACACTTAAACAACACAATGTAACTCCAAGTCAATCACACTTCTGTGAAATCAAACTGTCCACTTAGGAAGCAACACTGAGTGACAATCAATTTCACATGCTGTTGTGCAAATGGGATAGACAACAGGTGGAAATTATAGGCAATTAGCAAGACACCCCCAATAAAGGAGTGGTTCTGCAGGTAGTGACCACAGACTACTTCTCATTTTCTATGCTTCCAGGCTGATGTTTTGGTCACTTTTGAATGCTGGCGGTGCTTTCACTCTAGTGGTAGCATGAGACGGAGTCTACAACCCACACAAGTGGCTCAGGTAGTGCAGCTTATCCAGGATGGCACATCAATGCGAGCTGTGGCAAGAAGGTTTGCTGTGTCTGTCAGCGTAGTGTCCAGAGCATGGAGGCGCTACCAGGAGAAAGGCCAGTACATCAGGAGACGTGGAGGAGGCCGTAGGAGGGCAACAACCCAGCAGCAAGACCGCTACCTCCGCCTTTGTGCAAGGAGGAACAGGAAGAGCACTGCCAGAGCCCTGCAAAATGACCTCCAGCAGTCCACAAATGTGCATGTGTCTGCTCAAACGGTCATAAACAGACTCCATGAGGGTGATATGAGGGCCCGACATCCACAGGTGGGGGTTGGGCTTACAGCCCAACACCGTGCAGGACGTTTGGCATTTGCCAGAGAACACCAAGATTGGCAAATTCGCCAATGGTGGCCTGTGCTCTTCACAGATGAAAGCAGGTTCACACTGAGCACATGTGACAGACGTGACAGAGTCTGGAGATGCCGTGGAGAACGTTCTGCTGCCTGCAACATCCTCCAGCATGACCGGTTTGGCATTGGGTCAGTAATGGTGTGGGGTGGCATTTCTTTGGAGGGCCGCACAGCCCTCCATGTGCTCGCCAGAGGTAGCCTGACTGCCATTAGGTACCGAAATGAGATCCTCAGACACCTTGTGAGACCATATGCTGGTGCGGTTGGCCCTGGGTTCCTCCTAATGCAAGACAATGCTAGACCTCATGTGGCTGGAGTGTGTCAGCAGTTCCTGCAAGACGAAGGCATTGATGCTATGGACTGGCCCGCCCGTTCCCCAGACCTGAATCCAATTGAGCACATCTGGGACATCATGTCTCGCTCTATCCACCAACGTCACGTTGCACCACAGACTGTCCAGGTGTTGGCAGATGCTTTAGTCCAGGTCTGGGAGGAGATCCCTCAGGAGACCGTCCGCCACCTCATCAGGAGCATGCACTGGCGTTGTAGGGAGGTCATACAGGCATGTGGAGGCCACACACACTACTGAGACTCATTTTGACTTGTTTTAAGGACATTACATCAAAGTTGGATCAGCCTGTAGTGTGTTTTTCCACTTTAATTTTGAGTGTGACTCGAAATCCAGACCTCCATGGGTTGAAAAATTTGATTTCCATTTTTTAATTTGTGTGTGATTTTGTTGTCAGCACATTCAACTATGTAAAGAACAAAGTATTTCAGAAGAATATTTAATTAACTCAGATCTAGGATGTGTTATTTTTGTGTTCCCTTTATTTTTTTGAGCAGTGTATTTTTTTTAATGCAAGCTACTGTGACACCAGATATGAGTGGTGGCACTGGGCACTGGCAGTAGTGGGCACAGTACACGCTGTAGTCCTGACACACACGCTT
This sequence comes from Bufo bufo, assembly GCF_905171765.1. NCBI lineage: Eukaryota > Metazoa > Chordata > Amphibia > Anura > Bufonidae > Bufo > Bufo bufo. The sequence goes on along the minus strand of NC_053392.1, from coordinate 150,983,167 downwards.
GCAGGCAACTGCAATTAGATTACAGTGGAAAAATTTTATTTATTTTTGTAAATGCAAGCTACTGTGACACCAGATATGGGTGATGGCACTGGGCACTGGCAGTAGTGGGCACAGTACACGCTGTAGGCCTGACACACACGCTGCCAGGGAACTGCAATTAGATTACAGAGAAGAAGTAAAAAACAGCCTGATGTACCAGCCCTAAAAAGGGCTTTTTGGGGTGCTGTCCTTACAGCAGATCAGATGAGTCTTTGAGGACTGCAGTGGACACTGAATACACTGGCCTAGCTATCTATTTCCCAATTAAATCAGCAGCAGCTGCACTGTCCCTCCTTTCACTAAGAGTGCAGCTTCCGAATGAATCTAAGATGGATGCTGTCCTTGCTTTTTGATAGGAGGTGTGAGGGTCTGGGAGGGAGGGTATACTGCTTATTGGCTGGAATGTGTCTGCTGATTGTGAGGTACAGGGTCAAAGTTTGCTCAATGATGACGTATAGGGGGCGGACCAAACATCACATATGTACGCCCGCCGCGGTGAACGCAAACAAGCGATGTTCGCCGGGAACTGTTCGCCGGCGAATAGTTCGTTACATCTCTACTTAAGAGCATGGCAACTGCTCTTTAAACAAATGTGGATATGGTAATAACTTAAAATAAAATAACTAAAAATGACAAATTATTAACCTGCAACTCAGAGAAGGAGGTGTATATGGAGTCGGAGGTTAATGAGGCGTTGAATGTGGTGTTGTAGGTGGAGGCAGCAATGGAGGGGGAGGAGGTAGCCAACAATGTTTTTTTTTAAATCTTTTATTGGGATAGGTAGCTCCCAAAATATTGTGACAAAAAAAAAGAAAACAAAGAATCATTGCACTTGACTTGAGTACAAGAATGTATGTTTGATGGTGGTATAAATGTCTATTCTGCACAAGGTACAGACAAGTCTTGTGGGATCCAAGCCTGGTTCATTTTAATGAACGTGAGCTTGTACACATTGGCTGTGGACAGGCGGCTGCGCTTGTCTGTGATGACGCCTCCTGCCGTGCTAAACACACGTTCAGATAAATACATTGGCTGCAGGGCAGGCCAGCACCTCCAAGGCGTAAAGGACAAGCTCACGCCATGTGCCCAATTTGGAGACCCAGAAGTTGAAGGGGGCAGACCCGTCATTCAGTACGTGTAGGCGTGTGTACACATACTGCTCCACCATGTTGGTGAAATGCTGCCTCCTGCTAAGACGTTCCATATCAGCTGGTGGTGCTGGTTGTTGTGGCGTGCTGACAAAGCTTTTCCACTTGTCGGCCATGCTAACCCTGCCTTCTGAGGTGATGGCGGTGCCCCAGCTGCGTTGGCGACCTCTTCCTCGTCCTCTGCCTTCGCCTTGTGCTTCCACTGTGCCCCCGCTGTCAGGTGGGAATGCCACCAGCAGCGCGTCTACCAGCATGTGCTTGTACTCGCGCATCTTACGATCACGATCCAGTGATGGAATTAAGGACGGTACGTTGTCCTTGTAACGGGATCCAGCAGCGTGGCCACCCAGTAATCAGCACAAGTTAGAATGTGAGCAACTCTGCGGTCGTTGCGGAGACACTGCAGCATGTAATCGCTCATGTGTGCAAGGCTGCCCAGAGGCAACGAAAAGCTGTCCTCTGTGGGAGGTGTATCGTCTGTGTCCTCTGAATCCCCACATCCACGCACCAGTGATGGCCATGAGCTGGTCTGGGTGCCACCCTGCTGTGAACATGGTTCCTCCTCCTCCATCTCCTCATCCTCCACCTCCTCATCCTCCAGAACTGTGCCCTGGCTGGACAATTGTGTACCTTGGGTTTGTGGGTGCAGGAACCCACCCTCGGAGCCACTTGGGAATGACTGGCCGGAAACCCTACGAAATGATCCCTCTTCCTCCTCCTGTGCCACATCCTCTTCCATCATCGCCATGAGCGTTTTTTCAAGGAGACATAGAAGTGGGATTGTAACGCTGAGAACGGCGTTATCGGCACTGGCCATATTGGTGGAGTACTCGAAACAGCGCAACAAGGAACACAGGTCTCGCATGGAGGCGCAGTCATTGGTGGTAAAGTGGTGCTGTTCCGCCGAGCGACTCACCCGTGCATGCTGCAGCTGAAACTCCACTATCGCCTGCAGTCTGGCCAGCATGTGCAAGGTGGAGTTCATTCTTGTGGGCACGTCGCATATGAGGCGGGGAGCAGGAAGGCCGAAGTTACGCTGCAGCGCTGACAGGCGAGCAGGGTGACGTTATGCAGCAGCTCTGACATGTCGGGGTAATTTTTAAGGAATCTCTGTACCACCAAATCCAGCACAGGCGCCAGGCAAGTGATGTGCGTCAAACCGGCTAGTCCCAGAGCTGCTACGAGATTTCGCCCATTATCGCACACCACCAGGCCGGGCTTGAGGCTGACTAGCACAAACCACTCATCGGTCTGTTGTTCAAGGCCCGTCCACAGCTCCTGCGCGGTGTGGGGTTTGTCCCCCAAACAGATAAGTTTTGAAACTGCCTGCTGTCGTTTACCCCTGGCTGTGCTGAAGTTGGTGGTGAAGGTGTTACGCTGACCGGATGAGGAGCTGGTAGAGGATGAGGAAGCAGAGTAGGAGGAGGAAGCAACAGGAGGCAAACTGAAGCGCCCTGCAATCCTCGGTGGAGGAAGGACATGCGCCAAACTGCTATCCGCCTTAGGCCCAGCCGCCACTGCATTTACCCAGTGTGCTGTTAGGGAGATATAACGGCCCTGACCGTGCTTACTGATCCAAGTATCCGTAGTCACAGATGGCGTTGCACAGTGCACACCTGATTTTGTCCCCTACTGGTTGTGAAGGGAAGGGATGGCTCGCCTTGAAAATTAGTGGCGGCTGGGCATGACGTATTGTGGGACAGCCACCGCCATAAGGCCTTTAAAACTATCCGTCTCCACCAGACGGAATGACAGCATTTCAAAGGCAAGTAATTTTGAAATGCTGGCTTTCAGGGCTAGGGATCATGGGTGGGTAGGGGGGTACTTCCTCTTCCTCTCCAGCGTTTGGGATATGGAAAGCTGAACGCTTCCGTGGGACATTGTGGAGATTCTTGGTGACCCAGGTGTTGGTGTTGCTGGCAGATCCTCTGTTTGTGGGGTGCCAGGTGGCACTGTCACTCCAGAGGTGGATGAAGAGGCCGCGACTGCAGCAGAATTGGAAGCAGGAGGAGCCAGAGACCTTTCTTGGTTTTTGAGGTGTCTACTCCACTGCAGCTCATGCTTTGCACTTAAATGCCTGGTCATGCAGGTTGTGCTCAGGTTGAGACCGTTTATGCCTCGCTTCAGGCTCTGATTGCACAGCGTGCAAACCACTCGTGTAGTCATCAGCACATTGTCTGAAGAACTGCCACGCCAGGGAACTCCTTGGAGCTGGCTTTGGTTTTCTCGGTCCCTTGCTGCGGTGGGAAGTAGGAGGCGTACTGTCTAGAGGACGGCCGCTCCGCTTTTGCACCCTGCTCCCTCTTCTGCTGTGCTGGTGGCTCTGTGCGACCACCGCCTCTTCCTCCAAACTACATCTTTCACTCGCATGACCTTGATTCCATGTGGGGTCGAGGACCTCATCGTCCTCCACATCATCTTCCACCAAGTCTTCACCCCTGACTTCTTTGTCGGTCTGCACGCTTTTGAAAGCCCCAGCAGTTGGCACCTGTGTTTCATCATCATCCGAGACGTGCTGCGATGGTCTTCCCATGTACTCATCTTGAAAAATAAGTGGTTGGGCATCGGTGCACTCAATCTCTTCCACTTCTGGGGCAGGGCTAGGTGGATGGCCCTGGGTAACAGAGTCATCAAAAAACAGAAGAGACTGCTGCATGACTTGGGGCTAAGACTGCTTGGCTGATTTGCAAGGGGGTGAGGTGAAAGACTGATGGACTTCGGCTGCAGGTGCCAACTGTGGTCTTTCAGCAGGAGACTGGGTGGGAGACAATGTGAAGGAACTGGATCCACTGTCACCATTCGTAGAGCAGCATTAGTCCCGATCAAATACCGCTGCAGGTTTTGTCGCCTACTCGCACCTGAGGAAGGGGGTTCACTTGTGGTGTAGCTGGCACAGATCGACCACGTCCTCTTTCTGCAACAGGAGCTCCACCAGCAGCACCACGACCTGGGCCACGTCCCTTATTTGACGCTCTCCTCATATTTTTTGAATTTAGGATCTTGCCCTAAATGGGTGTTTAATTAATAGTAAAAAAGAACGACAGTATGTAAAGGGTGTATCTCACGGCCTGAGCCAGACTAGGCCTGAATTAAAGATTTATTTGAACCAAATGGCTGTATTTCAAATGGCTGTATTTCAAATGCCTGATTCAAGACCCTGTATGTATAGGGGGGATCACACACGCCCTGAATCAGTGAAGGCCTGAAGTAAATATATCTTTGCACAAAAAGGTTGTATTTCAAATGGCTATATTTCAAATGCCTGATTCAAACCCCTGTATGTAGAGGGAGTATCGCAGATGGCCTGTACCTCTGTAGGCCTGAAGTAAATATATCTTTGCACAAAATGGCTGTATTTCAAATGGCTGTATTTCAAATGGCTATATTTCAAATGCCTGATTCAAACCCCTGTATGTAGAGGTAGTATCTCAGAGAGCCTGAACCTCTGTAGGCCTGAAGTAAATATATCTTTGCACAAAATGGCTGTATTTCAAATGCCTGATTCAAACCCCTGTTTGTAGGGGGGTATCTCACACGGTCTGAACCAGTGTAGGCTGAAGTAAATATATCTTTCCACAAAAAGGATGTATTTCAAATGACTGTATTTCAAATGCCTAATTAAAACCCCTGTATGTATAGTGGGGATCACAAACGCCCTGAATCAGTGTAGGCCTGAAGTAAATATATCTTTGCACAGAAATGATGGGTGTATTTCTAGCTTAAATTGCACACTGACTAATACAGATGTTGTAGATTGCCCAAAAAGTCTTTTTTTGCTAACAGAATATGAATGCTGTATATATTTAACTTGAATTTAACACTTGCAGATCTGGCAAATACAGTTTTCTGTATTAAAAAAAGTGTGTTTTTCAAACCCCAGAAAATGATGGGTGTATTTCTAGCTTAAAATCCACACTGACTAATACAGATGTAGATTGCACAAAAAGTCTTTTTTTTGCTAACAGAATATGAATGCTGTATATATTAAACTTGAATTCTTGAATTTAACACTTGCAGATCTGGCAAATACAGTTTTGTTTTTGTTTTTATGTGTTTTTTAAACCTCAGAAAATTATGGGTGTATTTCCTCCTTTAATTGCACACTGATGTTGTAGTTTGCCCCCAAAAATGGTGATTTGCAATGTCCCAAAAGCTCAGATGCAGTGCTGGTGCACTGATCATGCATAAAATGGCCACCCACCTAACTAACAGAATTCAAAAAGTTAGTATTTTTGGTCAATGAGCTCATGGCAGGGTAAAACGATAGTGCCCTGCACCCACACAACTATTTGTCTGTAGATCGCTGAGTTAGATTCTCTCCTATGCTCTCCCTGAAATCACAAGTCCAGCAGCATCCTCTCCCTACACTTGTAACAGCAGAGTGACGTGCAGTGCTACGTGACCCAAGCTTATATAGAGCCTGGGTCACATGCTGCTCTGGCCAATAACAGCCATGCCATTAGTAGGCATGGCTGTGATGGCCTCTTGGGACAAGTAGTATGACGCTTGTTGATTGGCTGCTGTGCAGCCTTTCAAAAAACGCCAAGAAAGCGCCGAACACCGAACCCGAACCCGAACTTTTACGAAAATGTTCGGGTCCGGGGTCCAAAAATCCTAAAGTTCGGTACGAACCCTTCTCCTGACCGTTGTGCACGTCTGATCTGCAACTACAGGAAACGTTTGGTTGAAGTTATTGCTGCGGTTCACATACTTTTTCCACCTGCACTGTGAATGTTTACATGGTGTGTTCAATAAAAACATGGTAACATTTAACTATTTGTGTTATTAGTTTAAGCAGACTGTGGTTGTCTATTGTTGTGACTTAGATGAAAATCAGATCACATTTTATGACCAATTTGTACAGAAATCCATATCATTCCAAAGGGTTTCCATACTTTTTCTTGCAACTGTATCACAGCCAAAAATTGGTGAATTTCACCCGATAATGTAACAGACAAATTAGTGAAATTTATTAACCTTACCACTAGGTAGAGCAGGGGTATATTACAGCAAGAAAATTGGTGAATGTCACCCAACTATGTAACAGAAAAATTAGTGAAATTTTGTAACCTGTCTACTAGGTAGAGCAGGGGTATATCACAGCCAAAAAGTGGTGAATTTAACCCGACAATGTAACAGACAAATTAGTGAAATTTATTAACCTGTCCACTAGGTAGAGCAGGGGTATATAACAGCCCAAAATTAGTGAATGTCACCCAACTATGTAACAGAAAAATTTGTGAAATTTAGTAACCTATATACTAAGTGGAGCAGGGGTATATCACAGCCAAAAATTGGTGAATGTCACCCAACTATGTAACAGAAAAATTAGTGAATTTTATTAACCTGTCTACTAGGTAGAGCAGGGGTATTTCAAAGCCAAAAATTTGTGAATTTCACCTGACAATATAACAGACAAATTAGTGAAATTTATTAACCTGACTATTAGGTAGAGCAGGGGAATAGCACAGACAAAAATATTGGTGAATGTGACCCAAGTATGTAACAGAAATATTAGTGAAATTTAGTAACCTGTCTACTAGGTACAGCAGGGGTATATCAGAGCCAAAAATTGGTGAGATTAACCTGACAATGTAACAGACAAATTAGTGAAATTTATTAACCTCTCTATTAGGTAAAGCAGGGGTATATTATAGGCAAAAAGTGCTGAATTTCACCCTACAATGTAACAGACAAATTAGTGAAATTTATTAACCTGTCTATTAGGTAGAGCAGGGGTATATCACAGACAAAAATTTGTGAATTTCACCCAACTATGTAACAGAAAAATTAGTGAAATTTAGAAATCTGTCTACTAGGTAGAGCAGGGGTATATTATAGGCAAAAATTGGTGAATGTCACCCAACTATGTAACAGCCAAATTAGTGAAATTTATTAACCTTTCTGTTAGGTAGAGCAGGGGTATATCACAGACAAAAATTGGTAAATTTCACCTGACAATGTAACAGACAAATTAGTGAAATTTATTAACCTGTCCACTAGGTAGAGCAGGGGTATATCACAGAAAAAAATTGGTGAATTTCTCCCGACAATGTAACAGCCAAATTAGTGAAATTTATTAACCTTTCTATTAGGTAGAGCAGGGGTATATCACAGACAAAAATTGGTAAATTTCACCTGACAATGTAACAGACAAATTAGTGAAATTTATTAACCTGTCCACTAGGTAGAGTAGGGGTATATTACAGCAAAAAATTGGTGAATGTCACACAACTATGTAACAGAAAAATTTGTGAAATGTATTAACCTGTCTTCTAGGCAGAGCAGGGGAATATCATAGCCAAAAATTGTTGAATTTCACCCGACAATGTAACAGACAAATTAGTGAAATTTTTTAACCTGTCTATTAGGTAGAGCAGGGGTATATCACAGACAAAAATTTGTGAATTTCACCCATCTATGTAACAGAAAAATTTGTGAAATTTAGTAACCTGTCTACTAGGTAGAGCAGGGGTATATTATAGGCAAAAATGTGTGAATGTCACCCAACTATGTAACAGAAAATTTTTTGAAATTTATTAAACTGTCTATTAGGTAGAGCAGGGGTATATCACAGCCAAAAATTTGTGAATTTCACCCGACAATGTAACAGACAAATTAGTGAAATTTATTAACCTGTCCACTAGGTATAGCAGGGGCATATCACAGCCAAAAATTGGTGAATGTCACCCAAATATGGAACAGAAAAATGAGTGAAATTTATTAACATGTCTACTAGGTAGAGCAGGGGTATATCACAGCAAAAAAATTGTGAAATTCACCTGAAAAAGTAACAAACAAATTAGTGAAATTTTTTAACTTGTCTATTAGGTAGAGCAGGGCTTTATCACAATAATTGGTAAATTTTACCCGACAATGTAACATACAATTTAGTGAAATTTATTAACCTGTCCACTAGGTAGAGTGAAATGACTTAAAATAAAATACGTAAAAAAATAAATAAAATAATCTTGATGTATGAGGTGGAGGTCCTTATGGAGTAGGAGGGTGAGGAGGCAGTGGACGTAGCGTTGTAGGTGGAAGCGGTGGTGGAGGAGGATAAGGTAGCCAACACTGGTTTTTGGTTTTAATTATTATTTTTATTTATTTTTCAATTAGGGTACACCACAAAAGAGTGGGAAATATCAAAAATACAACAATGAGCAATTGCGCTGTAGTATAATAATGGCTAGGTAAGGCTGGTATAAATGTCTATTCTGCACAAGATCTGTGGGATCCATGCCTGGTTCATTTTAATTAGAGGTGGGACGATGAATCCGTCAAATCCACAAATCCTTCGAATCTTGTTGGATTTGAGGGATTTGTGTACTCGAATCCCGACCTCATTTACTAAATTCAAATCCAACGAATCTATGACAGCTGGGACAGGTGCAGTCCCTGTATTCTAATGCACTGGACCCGCTCACTGTAGTATAATCTTATGATCTAACCTGCATTGTTAATATATAATAATCCATCTGTATTACTTACATTACAACATTAACTTCCGTTTGATGGAGGAGGCAGGTCGGGAATACGGGCGGGCGGCGCTTCACTCACTACGTCACGTGCCTGTGCCGCACACTTTGTGAATGAAGCAGGCGGCACAGGCGTGTGACCTAGTGAGTGATGCGCCGCCAGCCCATCCTGCCGGCCTGCCTCCTCCCTCCTCTCTGCTAAGGAACTTAATGTTGTAATGTAAGTAATACAGATGGATTATAAAATCTTAACAATGCAGGTTAAATAATAAGATTATACTACAGTGAGCGGGGCCGGTGCATTTGAATACAGGGACTGCACCGGTCCCCGCTGTCATTCCTAATCCAGATGCCGGCCCCCAACCGCTGGATTCACACTGCAGGGACACTGTTATGGGGGGGATCTGTGGATGGCACATAGCATAAGATGCTATATATGTGTCATCCACAGATCCCCCCATATCAGTGCCAGCCAGAAATCCCCCATAACAGTGCCATCTAGAGATCCCCATAACAGTGCCATCCACAGATCCCCCATAACAGTGCCATCCACAGATCCCCCATAACAGTGCCATCCACAGATCCCCCATAACAGTGCCTTCCACAGATCCCCCATTAAAGTGCCATCCACAGAGCTCCCATGACAGTGCCATCCACAGATCCCCCATAACAGTGCCATCCACAGATCCCCCAAAACAGCGTCATCCACAGATCCCCCCCATAAGTGTTTGGATCACTTTGTTTCTTACACCGTTAACACAATTCTTATGTACAGAATTCGTAGGATTCGAGATTCGAAATATTCGATAGATTGGAGAACCTTTTCGGATGCGAAAAAAATTGGATTCGTTCCACCTCTAATTTTAATGAACGTGAGTTTGTCCATATTAGCTGTGGACAGGTGGCTGCGCTTGTCTGTGATAACGCCCCCTGCCATGCTAAACACACGTTCAGACAATACACTGGCTGCAGGGCAGGCCAGCACCTCCAAGGCGTAAAGGGCAAGCTCAGACAATGTGCCCAATTTAGAGACCCAGAAGTTGAAGGGGGCAGACCCATCATTCAGTACATATAGGCGTGTGCACACATACTGCTCCACCATGTTGCTGAAATGCTGCCTCCTGCTAAGACGTTCCATATCAGCTGGTGGTGCTGGTTGTTGTGGCGTTCTGACAAAGCTTTTCCACATTTTGGCCATGCTAACCCTGCCTTCTGAGGTGATGGCGGTGCCCCAGCTGCATTGGTGACCTCTTTCTCATCCTCTGCCTTCGCCTTGTGCTTCCACTGTGTCACCGCTGTCAGATGGGAATGCCACCAGCAGTACTTCTACCAGCGTGCGCTTGTACACGCGCATCTTACGATCATGCTCCAGTGACGGAATTAAGGACAGTATGTTGTCCTTGTAACGGGGATGAAGCAGCGTGTCCACCCAATAATCAGCACAAGTTAGAATGTGGGCAACTCGGCGGTCGTTGTGGAGACACTGCAGCATGTAATCGCTCATGTGTGCCAGAATGTCCAGAGGCAACAAAAATCTGTCCCCTGTGGGAGGTGTATCGTCTGTGTCCTCTGCTACCCCCCAGCCACGCACCAGTGATGGCCGTGAGCTGGTTTGGGTGCCACCCTGCTGTGAACACGCTTCCTCCACCTCCATCTCCTCCTCCTCATACTCCACCTTTTCATCCTCCAGAACTGTGCCCTGGTTGGACAATTGTGTACCTGGTGTTTGTGGGTGCAGCAACCCACCCTCGAAACCACTTGTGAATGATTGGCCTGAAACCCTATGAAATGATCCCTCTTCCCCCTCCTCCTCCTGTGCCACATCCTCTTCCATCATCGCCCAAAGTGTTTTTTCAAGGAGGCATAAAAGTGGGATAGTAACGCTGAGAACCGCGTCATCGGCACAAGTCATGTTGGTGTAGTACTCAAAACAGCACAACAAGGCACACAGGTCCCGAATGGAGGCCCACTCATTGGTGGTGAAGTGGTGCTGTTCCGCAGAGCGACTCACCCGTTCATGCTGCAGCTGAAACTCCACTATCGCCTGTTGCTGCTCGCACAGTCTGGCCAGCATGTGCAAGGTGGAGTTCCACCTTGTGGGCACGTTGCATATGAGGCGGTGAGCAGGAAGGCCAAAGTTACGCTGCAGCTCTGACAGGTGAGCAGCAGCAGGGTGAGAATGCTGAAAGAGCGCACAGACAGCCCGCACTTTATGCAGCAGCTCTGACATATCGGGGTAATTTTTAAGGAACCTCAGCACCACCAAATTCAGCACATGCGCCAGGCAAGGGATGTGTGTCAAACTGGCTAGTCCCAGAGCTGCTACGAGATTTCGCCCATTATCGCACACCACCAGTCCGGGCTTGAGGCTCACTGGCACCAACCACTCATCGGTCTTTTGTTCCATGCCCATCCACAGCTCCTGCGCGGTGTGGGGTTTGTCCCCCAAACAGTTACGTTTTAAAGCAGCCTGCTGTCGTTTACCCCTGGCTGTGCTGAAATTGGTGGTGAAGGTGTTACGCTGACCGGATGAGGAGGCGGTAGAGGATGAGAAAGCGGACTAGGATGAGGAAGCAACAGGAGGCAAACTGAAGCGCCCTGCAATCCTCGGTGGTGGAAGGACATGCTCCAAACTGCTATCCGCCTCAGGCCCAGCCGCCACTGCAGTGTGCTGTTAGGGAGATATAACATCCCTGACCGTGCTTAATGGTCCACGTATTCGTAGTTAGGTGGACCTTGCCACATATAGCATTGCGCAGTGCACACCTGATTTTGCCCCCCACATGGTTGTGAAGGAAAGGGATGGCTCGTCTGGAAAAGTAGTGACGGCTGGGCACGACGTACTGTGGGACAGCCACCACCATAAGGCTTTTAAAACTCTCCGTCTCCACCAGACGGAATGACAACATTTCAAAGGCCAGTAATTTTGAAATGCTGGCATTTACTGCCAGGGATCGCGGGTGGGTACTTCCTCTTTCGCTCCACTGTTTGGGAGATAGAGAGTTGAACTCTTCCATGGGAGATTGTGGAGATGCTTGGTGACCCAGGTGGTGGCATTGCTGGTAGATCCTCTGTATGCGGAGTGGCAGGTACCACTGTCACTCCAGAGGTGGATGAAGAGGCCGAGACTGCAGCAGAAGAGGAAGCGGGAGGAGCCAGAGACCTTTCTTGGTTTTTGAGGTGTCTACTCCAATGCAGCTTGTGCTTTGCACTTAGATGCCTGGTCATGCAGGTTGTGCTCAGGTTGAGAACGTTTATGCCTCGCTTCAGGCTCTGATTGCACAGCGTGCAAACCACTTGTGTCTTGTCATCAGCACATTGTCTGAAGAACTGCCACGCCAGGGAACTCCTTGGAGCTGGCTTTGATGTGCTTGGTCCCTTGCTGCCGTGGGCAGTAGCAGGCATACTGTCTAGGGGACAGCCGCTCCACTTTTGCACCCTGCTCCCTCTTGCTGGTGCTGGTGGCTCTGTGCGACCACCGCCTCTTCCTCCGAACTACACAGGTCACTCGCATGACCTTGATTCCATGTGGGGTTGAGGTCCTCATTGTCCTCCACATCATCTTCCACCCAGTCTTCACCCCTGCCCTCCTTGTCGGTCTGCACACTGCAGAAAGCCATAGCAGTTGGCACCTGTGTTTTGTCATCATCCGAGACATGCTGCAGTGGTCCTCCCATGTACTCATCCTGAAACATAAGTGGTTGGCCATCAGTGCACTCAATCTCTTCCACTTCTGGGGCAGGGCTACGTGGGTGGCCCTGGGAAACTTTGCTAGTAGAGTCATCAAAAAGCAGAAGATACTGCTCCATGACTTGGGGATCAGACTGCTTGGCTGATTTGCAAGGGGGTGAGGTGAAGGACTGATGGATATGGGCTGCAGGTGCCAACTCTGATCTTTCAGCAGGAGACTGGGTGTGAGACAATGTGAAGGAACTGGAGGCACTGTCAGCCACCCAACCTACTATCGCCTGTACTTGTTGGCCTTACCAAATAACGCTGAAGGTTAGGTCGCCTACTCGCACCTGAGATAGGTGTTTCACTTGTGCGTGTAGCTGGCAAAGATCGACCACGTCCTCTCCCTGCAACAGGAGCTCCACCAGCAGCACCACGACCGGGGCCAAGTCCCTTATTTGATGATCTCCTCATTCTTTGCGTTCACCCACCAAACTAACAAATGGTTTATGTCAGGCAAAAAATGTAACAGCCAATAGTCAACAATTAAGTTCACTGAGATTAAAGCAGTGGCGGTCATGAAGAGTTAAAATTTCTTGAGGTCACACAATAGTGTGACAGGCACATTTTATACAATTACTTCACGGTCACAAAAACTGTTAATTTGTCAACCAACAATGTAACTGCAGTATTTTTTTATTTTTTATTTTTTTGTGTTTAATCTCTCTTTATTTTCATTGCGTAAAAAAACATATTCATTCCAAACATAACAAATCAACAATCTCCATTTTATCAACCGCAACTAATTTTTCTATGCATAAAAAAGAAAATTATTTTTTCCTTTTACCCTCCCACCACCCATATGGGGGGAAGAGAGGCGGGACGTATAAAAAAAATAAAATTAAATCTTAGTCACTAACTGCAGTATTGACTGGTTGTATTTCACTGTGACAAATGCAGCAAAGGCCTCAAAAAGGTGGGTTTTTTTATAACAAAATATAACAGCAGTATCTAGCAGTATTCAGAGTGACAAATGCAGAAAAGGCCCCAGATGTTGGGTATTGCCAAAAAATTGTGTTTTTTTTAAACCCAAAATATTAGTGCAGTATTTTAAGCTTGTATTTTATTGTGATAAATGCAGCAAAGGCCCCACATATAGGGTCTTGCCAAAATGGGCGGTTTTTTTTAAACTAAAATATAATTGCAGTATTTCAAACTTGTATTTCACTGTAACAAATGCAGGAATGGCTCCAGATGTAGGGTATTGCCAAAAATGTGTGTTTTTTTTAAGCCCAGAATATTAGTGCAGTATTTCAAGCTTGTATTTCACTGTGACAAATGCAGCAAAGGCTCCAGATGTATGGTATTGCCAATTTATTTATTTTTTAAACCCAGAATATTAGTGCAGTATTTTAAGCTTGTATTTCACTGTGACAAATGCAGCAAAGGCCTCAGATGTAGGGTCTTACCAAAAATTTGTGTTTTTTTAATACCAGAATATAACACCGGTATATAACGCTTGTATTGGAATTTCAGAAATGCAGCAAAGGCCGCAAATTTATTATCTTGCCCAAAATGGGTGTTTTTGTAATAACAGAATATAACAGCAGTATCTAACGCTTGTATTTCACTGCGACAAATGCAGCAAAGGCCGCAAATGTATTTTCTTGCCCAAAATGGGTGTTTTTTAATAAGAGAACAGCGGTATATATAACGCTTGTATTGGTCTGTCAGAAATGCAGCAAAGGCCGCAAATGTATTATCTTGCCCAAAATGGGTGTTTTTTTTCTAACATAATATATTAGCAGTATCTAACGTTTGTATTTCACAGTGACAAATGCAGCAAAGGCTCGAGATGTAGGGTATTGCAAAAAATGGGTGTTTTAATAAACCCAGAATATATTTGCAGTATCTAACGCTTGTATTTCACAGTGACAAATGCAGCAAAGGCCCCAGATATAGGGTATTGCTTAAAATGAGTGTTTTTTTAAACCCAGAATATTATTGCAGTATTTCAAGCTTTTATTTCACTGTGACAAATGCAGCAAAGGCCCCAGATGTAGGGTCTTGCCAAAAATTGGTGTTTTTTTAAACCCAGGATATTATTGCAGTATTTCAAGCTTTATTTCACTGTGACAAATGCAGCAAAGGCCCCAGATGTAGGGTCTTGCCAAAATGGGTGTTTTTTTTAAACCCAGAATATAATTGCAGTATTTGCAGTATTTGCAGTATTTGCAGTATTTCAGGCTTGTATTTCACAGTAACAAATGCAGCAAAGGCCCCAGATGTAGGGTATTGCCAAAATAGGTGTTTTTTTAAACCCAGAATATTAGTGCAGTATTTCAAGCTTGTATTTCACTGTGACAAATGCAGCAAAGGCTCCAGATGTAGGGTATTGCCAAAATGGGTGTTTTTTTTAAACCTAGGATATTAGTGCATTATTTTAAGCTTGTATTTTACTGTGACAAATGCAGCAAAGGCCCCAGATGTAGGGTCTTGCCAAAATGGGTGTTTTTTTTATACCAGAATATAACAGTGGTATATAATGCTTGTATTGGACTGTCAGAAATGCAGCAAAGGCCGCAAATCTATTATCTTGCCCAAAATGGGTGTTTTTTTTTATAACAGAATATAACAGCAGTGTCTAACGCTTGTATTTCATTGTGACAAATGCAGCAAAGGGCCAAGATGTAGGGTCTTACCCAAACTTGGTGTTTTTTTTATACCAGAATATAACAGCGGTATCTAATGCTTGTATTTCACTGTGACAAACGCAGCAAAGGCCGCAAATATATCTTGCCCAAAATGGGCGTTTTTTTAACAGCAGAATATAACAGCAGTATCTAACGCTTGTATTTCACTGTGACAAATGCAGCAAAGGCCCCAGATGTAGCATATTTAAAAAATGGGAGTTTTTTTAAACCCAGAATATAATTGCTGTATTTTAAGCTTGTATTTCACTGTAACAAATGCAACAAAGGCCCCAGATGTAGGGTATTTCCAAAAGTTGGTGTTTTTTAAACCCAAAATATTAGTGCAGTATTTCAAGCTTGTATTTAACTGTGATAAATGCAGCAAAGGCCCCAGATGTAGGGTCTTTCCAAAATGGGTGTTTTTTTTAAACCCAGAATATAATTGCAATATTTCAAGTTTGTATTTCACTGTGACAAATGCAGCAAAGGCTCCAGATGTAGGGTATTGCCAAAATGGGTGTTTTTTTTAAACCCAGGATATTAGTGCAGTATTTCAAGCTTGTATTTCACTGTGACAAATGCAGCAAAGGCCCCAGATGTAGGGTCTTGCCAAAATGGGTGTTTTTTTTTTACCAGAATATAACAGTGGTATATAATGCTTTTATTGGACTGTCAGAAATGCAGCAAAGGCTGCAAATCTATTATCTTGCCCAAAATGGGTGTTTTTTTAATAACAGAATATAACAGCAGTGTCTAACGCTTGTATTTCACTGTGACAAATGCAGCAAAGGCCCCAGATATAGGGTATTACCAAAAATGGGTGTATTTTTAAACCCAGAATATTATTGCAGCATTTCAAGCTTGTATTTCACTGTGACAAATGCAGCAA
Source organism: Bufo bufo (assembly GCF_905171765.1). Taxonomy (NCBI): domain Eukaryota; kingdom Metazoa; phylum Chordata; class Amphibia; order Anura; family Bufonidae; genus Bufo; species Bufo bufo. The sequence goes on along the minus strand of NC_053392.1, from coordinate 150,967,248 downwards.
AGGGCCCAGATATAGGGTCTTACCCAAACTTGGTGTTTTTTTTATACCAGAATATAACAGCGGTATCTAATGCTTATATTTCACTGTGACAAACGCAGCAAAGGCCGCAAATATATCTTGCCCAAAATGGGCGTTTTTTTAACAGCAGAATATAACAGCAGTATCTAATGCTTGTATTTCACTGTGACAAATGCAGCAAAGGCCCCAGATGTAGCATATTTAAAAAAATGGGAGTTTTTTTAAACCCAAAATATTAGTGCAGTATTTCAAGCTTGTATTTAACTGTGATAAATGCAGCAAAGGCCCCAGATGTAGGGTCTTTCCAAAATGGGTGTTTTTTTTAAACCCAGAATATAATTGCAATATTTCAAGTTTGTATTTCACAGTAACAAATGCAGCAAAGGCCCCAGATGTAGGGTATTGCCAAAATGGGAGTTTTTTTTAAACCCAGAATATTACTGCAGTATTTCAAGCTTGTATTTCACTGTGACAAATGCAGCAAAGGCCCCAGATTTAGAGTATTCCAAAAAAATTCAGTTTTTTAAAATCCAGAATATTATTGCAGTATTTCAAGCTTGTATTTCACAGTGACAAATATAGCAAAGGCCCCAGATGTAGGGTCTTGGTGTTTTTTTAATACCAGACTATAACACCGGTATATAACGCTTGTATTGGACTGTTAGAAATGCAGCAAAGGCCGCAAATTTATTATCTTGCCCAAAATGGGTGTTTTTTTTAATAACAGAAAATAACAGCAGTATCTAACGCTTGTATTTCACTGCGACAAATGCAGCAAAGGCCGCAAATGTATTTTCTTGCCCAAAATCAGTGTTTTTTAATAACAAAATATCACAGCGGTATATATAACGCTTGTATTGGTCTGTCAGAAATGCAGCAAAGGCCGCAAATTTATTATCTTGCCCAAAATGGGTGTTTTTTTTCTAACATAATATATTAGCAGTATCTAACGTTTGTATTTCACAGTGACAAATGCAGCAAAGGCTCTGGATGTATGGTATTGCAAAAAATGGGTGTTTTATTAAATCCAGAATATATTTGCAGTATCTAACGCTTGTATTTCACAGTGACAAATGCAGCAAAGGCCCCAGATATAGGGTATTGCTTAAAATGAGTGTTTTTTTAAACCCAAAATATTATTGCAGGGTATTTCCAAAAATTGGTGTTTTTTAAACCCAAAATATTAGTGCAGTATTTCAAGCTTGTATTTAACTGTGATAAATGCAGCAAAGGCCCCACATGTAGGGTCTTACCCAAACTTGGTGTTTTTTTTATACCAGAATATAACAGCGGTATATAACGCTTGTATTGGACTGTCAGAAATGCAGCAAAGGCCGCAAATGTATTATCTTGCCCAAAATGGGTGTTTTTTTAATAACAGAATATAACAGCAGTATCTAATGCTTCTATTTCACTGTGACAAACGCAGCAAAGGCCGCAAATATATCTTGCCCAAAATGGGCGTTTTTTTAACAGCAGAATATAACAGCAGTATCTAACGCTTGTATTTCACTGTGACAAATGCAGCAAAGGCCCCAGATGTAGCATATTTAAAAAAATGGGATTTTTTTAAACCCAAAATATTAGTGCAGTATTTCAAGCTTGTATTTAACTGTGATAAATGCAGCAAATGCCCCAGATGTAGGGTCTTTCCAAAATGGGTGTTTTTTTTAAACCCAGAATATAATTGCAATATTTCAAGTTTGTATTTTACAGTAACAAATGCAGCAAAGGTTCCAGATGTAGGGTATTGCCAAAATGGGAGTTTTTTTAAACCCAGAATATTACTGCAGTATTTCAAGCTTGTATTTCACTGTGACAAATGCAGCAAAGGCCCCAGATTTAGAGTATTCCAAAAAAATTCAGTTTTTTAAAATCCAGAATATTATTGCAGTATTTCAAGCTTGTATTTCACAGTGACAAATATAGCAAAGGCCCCAGATGTAGGGTCTTGGTGTTTTTTTAATACCAGACTATAACACCGGTATATAACGCTTGTATTGGACTGTTAGAAATGCAGCAAAGGCCGCAAATTTATTATCTTGCCCAAAATGGGTGTTTTTTTAAATAACAGAAAATAACAGCAGTATCTAACGCTTGTATTTCACTGCGACAAATGCAGCAAAGGCCGCAAATGTATTTTCTTGCCCAAAATCAGTGTTTTTTAATAACAAAATATCACAGCGGTATATATAACGCTTGTATTGGTCTGTCAGAAATGCAGCAAAGGCCACAAATTTATTATCTTGCCCAAAATGGGTGTTTTTTTTCTAACATAATATATTAGCAGTATCTAACGTTTGTATTTCACAGTGACAAATGCAGCAAAGGCTCTGGATGTATGGTATTGCAAAAAAATGGGTGTTTTATTAAATCCAGAATATATTTGCAGTATCTAACGCTTGTATTTCACAGTGACAAATGCAGCAAAGGCCCCAGATATAGGGTATTGCTTAAAATGAGTGTTTTTTTAAACCCAAAATATTATTGCAGGGTATTTCCAAGAATTGGTGTTTTTTAAACCCAAAATATTAGTGCAGTATTTCAAGCTTGTATTTAACTGTGATAAATTCAGCAAAGGCCCCACATGTAGGGTCTTACCCAAACTTGGTGTTTTTTTTATACCAGAATATAACAGCGGTATATAACGCTTGTATTGGACTGTCAGAAATGCAGCAAAGGCCGCAAATGTATATCTTGCCCAAAATGGGCGTTTTTTTAACAGCAGAATATAACAGCAGTATCTAACGCTTGTATTTCACTGTGACAAATGCAGCAAAGGCCCCAGATGTAGCATATTTAAAAAAATGGGAGTTTTTTTAAACCCAAAATATTAGTGCAGTATTTCAAGCTTGTATTTAACTGTGATAAATGCAGCAAAGGCCCCAGATGTAGGGTCTTTCCAAAATGGGTGTTTTTTTTAAACCCAGAATATAATTGCAATATTTCAAGTTTGTATTTCACAGTAACAAATGCAGCAAAGGCCCCAGATGTAGGGTATTGCCAAAATGGTAGGTTTTTTTTAAACCCAGAATATTACTGCAGTATTTCAAGCTTGTATTTCACTGTGACAAATGCAGCAAAGGCCCCAGATTTAGAGTATTCCAAAAAAATGCAGTTTTTTAAAATCCAGAATATTATTGCAGTATTTCAAGCTTGTATTTCACAGTGACAAATATAGCAAAGGCCCCAGATGTAGGGTCTTGGTGTTTTTTTTAATACCAGACTATAACACCGGTATATAACGCTTGTATTGGACTGTTAGAAATGCAGCAAAGGCCGCAAATGTATTATCTTGCCCAAAATGGGTGTTTTTTTAATAACAGAAAATAACAGCAGTATCTAACGCTTGTATTTCACTGCGACAAATGCAGCAAAGGCCGCAAATGTATTTTCTTGCCCAAAATCAGTGTTTTTTAATAACAAAATATCACAGCGGTATATATAACGCTTGTATTGGTCTGTCAGAAATGCAGCAAAGGCCGCAAATTTATTATCTTGCCCAAAATGGGTGTTTTTTTTCTAACATAATATATTAGCAGTATCTAACGTTTGTATTTCACAGTGACAAATGCAGCAAAGGCTCTGGATGTATGGTATTGCAAAAAATGGGTGTTTTATTAAATCCAGAATATATTTGCAGTATCTAACTCTTGTATTTCACAGTGACAAATGCAGCAAAGGCCCCAGATATAGGGTATTGCTTAAAATGAGTGTTTTTTTAAACCCAAAATATTATTGCAGTATTTCAAGCTTTTATTTCACTGTGACAAATGCAACAAAGGCCCCAGATGTAGGGTCTTGCCAAAAATTGGTGTTTTTTTAAACCCAGGATATTATTGCAGTATTTCAAGCTTTATTTCACTGTGACAAATGCAGCAAAGGCCCCAGATGTAGGGTTTCGCCAAAAATAGGTGTTATTTATTAAACCCAGAAAATTAGTGCAGTATTTTAAGCTAGTATTTCACTGTGACAATTGCAGCAAAGGCCCCAGATGTAGGGTCTTGCCAAAAATTTGTGTTTTTTTAAACCCAGGATATTATTGCAGTATTTCAAGCTTTATTTCACTGTGACAAATGCAGCAAAGGCCCCAGATGTAGGGTTTCGCCAAAAATAGGTGTTATTTTTTAAACCCAGAAAATTAGTGCAGTATTTTAAGCTTGTATTTCACTGTGACAATTGTAGCAAAGGCCCGAGATGTAGGGTACAGCCAAAAATGGGTGTTTTTTTAAACCCAGAATATTATTGCAGTATTTCAAGCTTGTATTTCACTTTGACAAGTGCAGCAAAGGCCCGAGATGTAGAATATTGCCCAAAATTGGTGTTTTTTTAATACCAGAATATAACAGTGTTATCTAATGCTTGTATTGGTCTGTCAGAAATGCAGCAAAGGACGCAAATTTATTATCTTGCCCAAAATGGGTGTTTTTTTTTATAACATAATATAACAGCAGTATCTAACAGTTGTATTTTTCTGTGACAAATGCATCAAAGTCTGCAAATATAGTATCTTGCCCAAAATGGGTGTTGTTTTAATATCAGAATATAACAGTGGTATGTAACGCTTGTATTGTAGTGTCAGAAATGTAGCAACGTCTGCAAATTTATTATCTTAACCAAAATGGGTGTTTTAAAAAATAAAAATAAAACAGCAGTATCTAAAGCTTGTATTTCACTGTGACAATTGCAGCAAAGGCTGAAATATAGTATCTTGTCCAAATTGGATGTTTTTTATAAATAAAATAATATAACAGCAGTATCTAATGCTTGAATTTCACAGTGACAAATGCAGCAAAGGCCCCTGATGTAGGGTCTTGCCAAAAATGGGTGTTTTTTTAAACCCAGAATATTATTGCAGTATTTCAAGCTTGTATTTCACTGTGACAAATGCAGCAAAGGCCCCAGATGTAGAGTTTTGCCGAAAATGTGTGTTTTTTTTTAAACCAGAATATTATTGCAGTATTTCAAGCTTGTATATCACTGTGACAAATGCAGCAAAGGCCCCAGATGTAGGGTCTTGCCATAAATTGGTGTTTTTTTAAACCCTGAATATTAGTGCAGTATGTAACGCTTGTATTTCACTATGACAAATGCAGCAAAGGCCGCAAATATAGTATCTAGCCCAAAATTGGTATTTTTTTAATACCAGAATATAACAGCATTATCTAACGCTTGTATTTTACTGTGACAAATGCAGCAAAAGCTGCAATTATAGTATCTTGCCCAAAATGTTTTTTTTTTAATAACAGAATATAACAGCAGTATCTAACGCTTATATTTCACTGTCAGAAATGCAGCAAAGGCCGCAAATATAGTATCTTGCCCAAAATAGGTGTTTTAAAAAATAAAAATAAAACAGCAGTATCTAAAGCTTGTATTTCACTGTGACAATTGCAGCAAAGGCTGAAATATAGTATCTTGTCCAAATTGGATGTTTTTTATAAATAAAATAATATAACAGCAGTATCTAATGCTTGAATTTCACAGTGACAAATGCAGCAAAGGCCCCTGATGTAGGGTCTTGCCAAAAATGGGTGTTTTTTTAAACCCAGAATATTATTGCAGTATTTCAAGCTTGTATTTCACTGTGACAAATGCAGCAAAGGCCCCAGATGTAGGGTTTTGCCGAAAATGTGTGTTTTTTTTTAAACCAGAATATTATTGCAGTATTTCAAGCTTGTATATCACTGTGACAAATGCAGCAAAGGCCCCAGATGTAGGGTCTTGCCATAAATTGGTGTTTTTTTAAACCCTGAATATTAGTGCAGTAAGTAACGCTTGTATTTCACTATGACAAATGCAGCAAAGGCCGCAAATATAGTATCTAGCCCAAAATTGGTATTTTTTTAATACCAGAATATAACAGCATTATCTAACGCTTGTATTTTACTGTGACAAATGCAGCAAAAGCTGCAATTATAGTATCTTGCCCAAAATGTTTTTTTTTTAATAACAGAATATAACAGCAGTATCTAACGCTTATATTTCACTGTCAGAAATGCAGCAAAGGCCGCAAATATAGTATCTTGCCCAAAATGGGTGTTTTGTTAATACCAGAATATAACAGCGGTATATAACGCTTGTATTTGACTGTCAGAAATGCATTTAAGGCCACAAATTTATTATCTTGCCCAAAATGGGTGTTTTTTCTAATAACAGAATATAACAGCGGTATCTTACGCTTGTGTTTGTCAGTGACAAATGCAGCAAAAGCCCCAGATGTAGGGTATTGCAAAAAATGGGTGTTTTTTTAAACCCAGAATATATTTGCAGTATCTAACGCTTGTATTTCACAGTGACAAATGCAGCAAAGGCCCCAGATATAGGGTATTGCTTAAAATAAGTGTTGTTTTAAACCCAGAATATTATTGCAGTATTTCAAGCTTTTATTTTACTGTGACAAATGCAACAAAGGCCCCAGATGTAGGGTCTTGCCAAAAATTTGTGTTTTTTTTTAAACCAAGGATATTATTGCAGTATTTCAAGCTTTATTTCACTGTGACAAATGCAGCAAAGGCCCCAGATGGAGGGTTTCGCCAAAAATACGTGTTATTTTTTTAAAACCAGAATATTAGTGCAGTATTCCAAGCTTGTATTTCACTGTGACAATTGCAGCAAAGGCTGAAATATAGTATCTTGTCCAAATTGGATGTTTTTTATAAATAAAATAATATAACAGCAGTATCTAATGCTTGAATTTCACAGTGACAAATGCAGCAAAGGCCCCTGATGTAGGGTCTTGCCAAAAATGGGTGTTTTTTTAAACCCAGAATATTATTGCAGTATTTCAAGCTTGTATTTCACTGTGACAAATGCAGCAAAGGCCCCAGATGTAGAGTTTTGCCGAAAATGTGTGTTTTTTTTTAAACCAGAATATTATTGCAGTATTTCAAGCTTGTATATCACTGTGACAAATGCAGCAAAGGCCCCAGATGTAGGGTCTTGCCATAAATTGGTGTTTTTTTAAACCCTGAATATTAGTGCAGTATGTAACGCTTGTATTTCACTATGACAAATGCAGCAAAGGCCGCAAATATAGTATCTAGCCCAAAATTGGTATTTTTTTAATACCAGAATATAACAGCATTATCTAACGCTTGTATTTTACTGTGACAAATGCAGCAAAAGCTGCAATTATAGTATCTTGCCCAAAATGTTTTTTTTTTAATAACAGAATATAACAGCAGTATCTAACGCTTATATTTCACTGTCAGAAATGCAGCAAAGGCCGCAAATATAGTATCTTGCCCAAAATAGGTGTTTTAAAAAATAAAAATAAAACAGCAGTATCTAAAGCTTGTATTTCACTGTGACAATTGCAGCAAAGGCTGAAATATAGTATCTTGTCCAAATTGGATGTTTTTTATGAATAAAATAATATAACAGCAGTATCTAATGCTTGAATTTCACAGTGACAAATGCAGCAAAGGCCCCTGATGTAGGGTCTTGCCAAAAATGGGTGTTTTTTTAAACCCAGAATATTATTGCAGTATTTCAAGCTTGTATTTCACTGTGACAAATGCAGCAAAGGCCCCAGATGTAGGGTTTTGCCGAAAATGTGTGTTTTTTTTTAAACCAGAATATTATTGCAGTATTTCAAGCTTGTATATCACTGTGACAAATGCAGCAAAGGCCCCAGATGTAGGGTCTTGCCATAAATTGGTGTTTTTTTAAACCCTGAATATTAGTGCAGTATGTAACGCTTGTATTTCACTATGACAAATGCAGCAAAGGCCGCAAATATAGTATCTAGCCCAAAATTGGTATTTTTTTAATACCAGAATATAACAGCATTATCTAACGCTTGTATTTCACTGTGACAAATGCAGCAAAAGCTGCAATTATAGTATCTTGCCCAAAATGTTTTTTTTTTTAATAACAGAATATAACAGCAGTATCTAACGCTTATTTTTCACTGTCAGAAATGCAGCAAAGGCCGCAAATATAGTATCTTGCCCAAAATGGGTGTTTTGTTAATACCAGAATATAACAGCGGTATATAACGCTTGTATTTGACTGTCAGAAATGCATTTAAGGCCACAAATTTATTATCTTGCCCAAAATGGGTGTTTTTTCTAATAACAGAATATAACAGCGGTATCTTACGCTTGTGTTTGTCAGTGACAAATGCAGCAAAAGCCCCAGATGTAGGGTATTGCAAAAAATGGGTGTTTTTTTAAACCCAGAATATATTTGCAGTATCTAACGCTTGTATTTCACAGTGACAAATGCAGCAAAGGCCCCAGATATAGGGTATTGCTTAAAATAAGTGTTGTTTTAAACCCAGAATATTATTGCAGTATTTCAAGCTTTTATTTTACTGTGACAAATGCAACAAAGGCCCCAGATGTAGGGTCTTGCCAAAAATTTGTGTTTTTTTTTAAACCAAGGATATTATTGCAGTATTTCAAGCTTTATTTCACTGTGACAAATGCAGCAAAGGCCCCAGATGGAGGGTTTCGCCAAAAATACGTGTTATTTTTTTAAAACCAGAATATTAGTGCAGTATTCCAAGCTTGTATTTCACTGTGACAATTGCAGCAAAGGCCCCAGATGTAGGGTTTTGCCAAAAATAGGTGTTATTTTTTGAACCCAGAATATTAGTGCAATATTTTAAGCTTGTATTTTATTGTGATAAATGCAGCAAAGGCCCCACATGTAGGGTCTTGCCAAAATGGGTGTTTTTTTCAAACCTAGAATATAATTGCAGTATTTCAAAATTGTATTTCACTGTGACAAATGCAGCAATGGCTCCAGATGTAGGGTATTGCCAAAAATGGGAGTTTTTTTTAAACCCAGAATATTACTGCAGTATTTCAAGCTTGTATTTCACAGTGACAAATGTAGCAAAGGCCCCAGATGTAGGTTCTTACCCAAAATTGGTGTTTTTTTTAATACCAGAATATAACACCGGTATATAACGCTTGTATTGGACTGTCAGAAATGCAGCAAAGGCCGCAAATTTATTATCTTGCCCAAAATGGGTGTTATTTTAATAACAGAATATAAAAGCAGTATCTAACGCTTGTATTTCACTGCGACAAATGCAGAAAAGGCCGGAAATGTATTTTCTTGCCCAAAATGGGTGTTTTTTTAATAACAGAATATAACAGCGGTATATATAATGCTTGTATTGGTCTGTCAGAAATGCAGCAAAGGCCGCAAATTTATTATCTTGCTCAAAATGGGTGTTTTTTTATAACATAATATAATAGCAGTATCTAACATTTGTATTTCACAGTGACAAATGCAGCAAAGGCTCGAGATGTAGGGTATTGCAAAAAAATTGTGTTTTTTTAAACCCAGAATAAATTTGCAGTATCTAATGCTTGCAGACAAAGCTGAAAAACAACAGCCAGTGTCTTTAGATCCTCACACATTACAGTATTGTTAACCAAACTCATCATTTTTGGTGGGATTACTTGTATTAGGAGCTTCCAAATCTTGCCCAACAGATGATGTCAGCAGATAGAAGCATCAAGAGAAGGCAGTGAGTTAAATAAAGACTTTTACTAAGAATAACCAAAGAGAGAGCAAGGTGCTCCATTTATTCCACATCATTTACCTTATGTTGCTAATCAGCTCTGGCCATACAGGGAGCTAAAATAAAGGGCTTTTCAGGGTTCAAGATATTGATGACCTATCTCCAAGATTGTCCTTAAAATTGGTTACATTGGTTGATGACTTAATATAAAGATGGAGGGAAAATTTTTGTCAGAGTATTCCTCCATCACTCTTGGAAATGGTCAACAATGGCATTTGTTAGGGTTGTGGTCTATGCCTGTCGCCTTCCAGCTGTCCCTTGCAGGTGTGAATGTCGTGCCTCTCACAATGCTATTTGGTATCCTGGTCGCCAGACTCCTGCCTGGTGCTCCCGTAGGGTGTGCTCACACTCTCCTCCAGCCTATTAAAATGCCAAATCCTTCCCCAGCCAATGGCTTTACGTTCATGGGTATTTAAGCAGAGAGTGCCTGAGCTTTACGTTCCCTGGTGACTTGCAAAGGTGTTTGGTAGTCTAGTGCTACTGCGATTTACTTGCGCTTATCCTGCATTATTTCCTGCTTGTGTTCCTACCATGCTCCAAGTTATTTTTCCATTCTGCCTGTGTGCTCCTACACTTTCAAGTCCAAGTTCATTTCACTTTTAATTTAACCCAGTCTGTCTTCTCTGTTTGTGCTCCAGTCAAGCTCCCAGCCTGCCTGCTTTATGAGTGCCTCATCACTACTCTGCTCACAAGTCTTTTCTCTGTCTAAGTTAACTGTGCACTGCCTGGATCTCTAAAAATGCCATTCAAGCTCCTGGTGCTTACACTGGAGTCCTTGACCCCAGTGAGTCATCTGCCACATACACCAAGAGGAAAAATCCCAGGAGGTAGTGGTCTATTTGATAACCTGTATTAGAGTCTAGATGCCTTTGTAGAGTTCAAAGTCTAAATACTGGGAACGCGCCAGAATAACACCCTTATGATGAGCCCTATGCCAAACCTGTTAGTTGGCACTAGGCTTGAACGGATCGAGCTTCAGATCAGAGACCCAAAGGCGATTCGTTCAAACTCTTTGTTTTAATGCTATCAGAGACCTGTCTCCCTACAGCATTAAAATGTATTGCCTACGTGGATGCAAAATTTGTTTCAGCCGAAGTCACCCGAGAATTCGGTTAATGAATTTGGTGATCATTTCTGCATATTTAAAAACATTTAAAACTAGCAATCCGAAGTCAGTTTTGATACCGAGGTACCAAACCATAATTTATTTTCCTAACACGACTTTGGGTGAAACAGAGCCAATGCATTATAATGCTGCACAGAGACGGCATTAAAATCAAAGTGTTTGACCGAATCAACTTCAGATCGATGATCAGAAGCTTGATTCGCTCAACACTATTTGGCACAGTATGCTCACACTTGCTAATACATAACAGCCTTTTGTTAATGTAGCCTTGCACAAAGTCACTCTTACCAGCAATCTTTATTAAAATTAAAGTTAAAGAGATTTTCCAGGCTTCTGATATTAATGACATCTTCAAAAAATAGGTCATTAATATCCACTTAGTGAGGTTCTAACCCCCTTCACCCCTAATCATTAGCTGTTCTCTGCACCCTGTGGTAGTGGAACTAGCATTTTTAATGGAACAGGAAACACAGCTCTGTTCAAAGTATAGTGGTCGTTCCAGGGATACAGTGGGATGCGAAAGTTTGGGCAACCTTGTTAATCGTCATGATTTTCCTGTATAAATTGGTTGTTACGATAAAAAATGGCAGTTAAATATATCCTATAAGGAGACACACACAGTGATATTTGAGAAGTGAAATGACGTTTATTGGATTTACAGAAAGTGTGCTATAATTGTTTAAGTGGTAGGCAATTGAGAGTGCCGGATTTGTGTGAGGGGTGGCGGGGCGTTCACTATTTAAACCTGGCCCTCCTGCCCCCACTTGTCGGTTTGAACACTTTCAAATCGGCTTGTGGGTTGGTGCCAGAGAAGTGTGTGCGTCACTGGAGGATCGGGTGATCGGTTGCGTCAGGCTCGTCGCTACGGTGATTAGGTAGGCAGGGTGGCTGCACACCCGTCTTGCGATGTGTAAACATGTGGGGCTGCCGAGCGTGCCGCCGGTCCCCAGCCGCGCTGGCGACTACTCACGATCGCTTCCGGCATCCCCAGTGACATCTCCCGTTTTGTCTCTATGTATATAATCATGGTTACTTACACACTCCCGCTCTAGGCACCCCCATACAGGCACCCCGATCCACTCCAGGCCCGGCGCCAAGCGCCCCCGCTCCCACATACAGTGTCCCCCAGGCGGGCACCCCTCACCTGTGGCGCAGCAGCGTCGGATCACGCCGGCCGTCGGCTCCACAGCGCAGCTCACTGACTTGCTGCGCTCCAGCAGCTCCTGGCTTGTTAGTGGGCGACACCTACAGGCCCATACTGGTACTTCAGTCCAGGTACAGGCTTCCCTTGCTCAGGCAGTGGCTAGGTACTAAGGCAGGGGAAAGGAAAAAAAAAAAGTGTGTTTAATATATTTGCAATATGTGTTGAAGAGCAAAATACAAAGAGGGCTTCAAGGGGGGGGGGGGGGGCTGGCCACTGCACTTGCACACGCAGCCGGGCCGCCCGTAAGGCCGTACAGGGAGGCAGGGGGTTGGTCAAAGCGCAGTCGCCATAATCCGGTGGTTAGCTAGGGAGCGGCGGCATGAGTGAAGGGTCACACAGCCGGCGTGCGCTTACTCACATGTCTGTCCTTGTTTATCCAGGTCCACAGGTGGTTGGCTAAACTTACGACACTGTGGGGTTTTGTGGCTGTCATGGCCGCCAGGTGAGTTAGGGGTGGTGCATGCATGGGCTGAACCCCTCTTTTCTCCTGCATAGGCTTGGGGGTCGGGGGATGGTGGACTACTATGTCCAGGCCGCCGGCGCATCTATTACAGGGTGGCGCCTACAGTCGTGGCCTTGGTGGGGGGGAAGGTAAAAAAAAAATATAATAATTTTGGGGTTCAGAGAGGAATGTTGCTTTGCCAGGTCTGTCACGACTACAGACTCCTTATAAAGCCCTGCCACGACTGTAGGCATCAGTCTGTCACGTCTACAGACCCACTCTAAAGCCCTGCCACGACTGCAGGCAACAGTCTGTCATGACTACAGACCCGTTATAAAGCCCTGCCACGACTGCAAGCATCAGTCTGTCACGACTACAGACACGTTATAAAGTCCTGCCACGACTGCAGGCATCAGTCTGTCACGACTCGACTACAGACCCGTTATAAAGCCCTGCCACGACTGCAGGTATCAGTCTGTCACGACTACAGACACGTTATAAAGTCCTGCCACGACTGCAGGCATCAGTCTGTCACGACTACAGACCCGCTCTAAAGCCCTGCCACGACTGCAGGCACAAATCCGTTACGACCACAGACTCATTATTAAGGCCGGCCACTACGGCACGCAGTAACCTCACGACGGCATACTCGTGAGCAATACTACCACGGCGGCAGGAGGGATTCCGGTACCGCTACTTACGATGCAGGGTCCCCTCGGGGCTGCAGGTGCGAGGCGGTCACATCCACGGACTCGGCCGCACTCCCGTTGACCACAGGCACGGGGGGGGATAGCTGCGGGAGGTGGCGTCACGGCCACACACGCAGCCCAGACACAGCCTGGGAATGCAACTTCACGGTCACAGGCTAAGCCGGTCAGGCCTCAGTCTCCCAGCGGGTCCTAGTCACTCCACGAAAAAAAAAAAAAAAAAACACACAGCCGGGCAGTTAACAGCAGAGCCGCGTATCCCGGCTACGGTCACAAACACTACGATACTCGGACCTGCTCATTGACTACGGACTTCAGAATCCCTGCAGACCTGGCAGCGCTTCTGGTCACGACCGTGGGCGCCGTCGGCCCTTGGCCACAGACACTAGGTCCCCCCCCCCGGGGCAGAGCCGGTCTGGACCGGCCAGTAGATAGCGATTAGCATTGATGTGGTTACTTGAGTTTGAATTTCTTTTAGTAGGGAGATGTCTCAGGAGTTTCTTCCGGAGGGGTCCTTATCTTCTCGGGACAGCGGGGAGCAGCAGTCCGTGAGATCGGCGGAGTTGCCGATAAGGTTGTGGACCGTCCCTAGGCTGACGGCAGAATTATCAAGAAGGGGGATACCGTTCCCGGCCGCCGCGAGGAAGGCGGAACTTCACCACCTTCTGACTTCACAACCCGCGGCTCCTAGCCGAGATGAAGGGTCCCTCAGTGCCATTCTGACTTCCCTAACGGAGCTGCATGCTGCGGTCAACACCATGGGTACAGCGGTGTCAGATATGCAGGCTAGGCTGGAGACTGTCGAGGGCCAGCCTGCAGCCTTCAACACAGTGTTGCAGACAGGGTCTGTCGCCAGCTCATCAGCATCTGCAGCGCCGGGTGGGTCCAGCTTTTCCGCGACCATACCTCCTTCCCATTTTGTCCCTCCCAATATCCGGCAAGATATTCTGGAAGGGAAAGACATTAATTTGGAGTCCCTGCTCGTGCCGGCACACGAAGCCCCGGACAACAAGACCATATCCTGTGGAGAGGTCTCTGTTGTGCTCAAGTCTAGGGACGCAAGGCTCAACAGGAAACTCAATGTTGCCGAATTTGTGTTGGCATTCAGCCTTTACCGAGACGTGGTGTGCTCTGCTAGGCCCCTTAGGAGGGAGGAGCTTGACCTGTATTTATTCAAGGTCGTCGATCTAGGGTATAAATATGGAGGCACCGCCTTCTATGAGTACCACCGCTCCTTCTCGGCAAAGGCTGCGGCCACACTCGCTCAGTGCAAATATGTCGTAGACTGGTCTCGGATGGATACCGAGTTATTTTGCCGCCACTTTGCGGGCCTCAAGGCCCCGGCTTGCGCTGGTTGCGGTTCCTACGCCCACACGGCCGGATGGTGCTCAGAGAGCGGTAGCACAGCTGCGCCTTCCATGTCAGGCGTTCTCCCCATTCAGCCGGCGGGCAGGGCTTCCGCGTCCAATGACAAGTTGGGGCGCCCGGTGAAATACCTCGGTAAGTCACCTTTATGCAATAATTTCAATTATGCCATATGCCACTACAATCAATGCAGGTTGTTGCACTTATGTACCCAGTGTTTCAGGGCTCACCCCCGCGTCGCTTGTACGCAAAAAGGGGGGAATCACGCATGACTAAGCGTGGTTAACGTGGATCTCCTCACCTGTTTCTCAGCCGGTCATCCAGATTCAGCTTGGGTACTATACGTGCTCAACGGTCTGCGGTACGGCTTCCACACAGGCTTGCTGGCTCTTCCGCAAGCCCTGCATGAGTGCGGGAACTTGGCGTCGGCTATCAGAGATCCCGAGACGGTCACCCAATTAATCCAAATCGAGCTGGATAAGGCTTATGTGATTGGCCCAGTGCGGCAGCCTCCGTTTGATTGCTGGAGGGTTAACCCGGTCGGGGTGGTGACAGGCAAATTTTCTAATAAAAAAAGATTGGTGTACGATTTGTCGGCCCCACATTCCTTATCAGTCCCCATTATGAATTCTTTGATCCTTCATCTCTAGGCTTTTGGCGCTGCTCCCACAGGCCCGCGCACAGAACGAGATGGTACGGTTAGGTCCAGAGGCCATGGCCGACCTGATGATGTGGGACAGGTTTTTGACACACTGGAATGGCGTGTCGCTCTTCATTCCGGTGGTCTCGAACCAGTCTCCAGTGGTCCACACTGATGCCTCATCGTCAGTTGGCTTTGCCGCGCTGCACAGCAACCACTGGTTCGCTGGTCCTTGGCCGCCGGAGGTCGCATCCATTCCAGGTTTCACTTCCTGTTCCGCCTTGTTTGAGGTATATCCCTTAGTGGGGGCAGCAGTGGCATGGGGCGAGCAGTGGAGGAACTGCACAGTACTATTTCTCACGGACAATACGGCAGTGGTGGACATCGTCATGAAGGGCAGGTCTAGTTCCAAACTGGTCATGTCATTCGTGAGGAGGTTCGTCTGGTTGTCTCTGATGCATAATTTTCGTTTTGTATGCAGGCACATCAGTGGAGAACGCAATGTCGCTGCAGACGCCTTATCCCGCCTTAATTTTCCACTTTTCTTTCAGGTTTGTCCAGGGGCAGATCACTCGCCGACACCAATTCCTCACCAGGCCCAGCTGCGCTTGGATTAGTCTCGCATCTCACCGTAGCTAAGACACTGATGGCTAAATCCTTGTCCCGCAATACCCTGAGGGCATATAAGACAGTGTGGCGCCTGTTCCAGAAATATGAAAACACCTACCCGGCCGCAGGCCTGGGGCCTATCACTCACCTATTGGGTTTTGTTGGGTTTTGCCACTCTCAATTACACTTATCCTATAGCACGGTTAAATTATATCTGGCAGGTATTCAGCACCACCGGTACAGCCTATATCCGGAACTACCATCACTTTTCTCTGCCCACCCTATCAAAGCGGCGTTGAAGGGTTTGCGCAAGACGTCTGTCGCGAAACGACAGGTGCGTCAGCCCTTTACCGGCCGCTTGTTCAGGTTGATGATAGACAAACTACAGGGCGAACCATTCGGCCCACAGGTTAGCGCGCTGATAGTAACAGCATTGTATCTGGCCTTCTATGGGTTCCTCAGGTCAGGTGAGCTCATGGGCGCCAACACGCTGGCCGGGTGCTTGCAGAAAGGTCAGCTCGTCCGGCACGGGTCCATCTACGTGCTCACCTTGGCCTCATCCAAGACGGCACGGCCCGGGGAGTCGGTGGAGGTCAGATACTTCCCCACGGCCAATAGGTGGTGTCCGGTACGTGCCTTTGATGCTTGGCTCCTCAGCATTGAATCCGAGCCGACATCCTCTCCCCTACTCGCACTAGGCAATACCCGGCTAACCATCGCGGTCTTTCTCAAATACGTTCGGGTGCTGCTGGCAGGGTCAGGGGTCGATCCCCTCTCTATCACAGGACATTCCTTATGCATTGGCGCGGCAGCCGCGGCGTCCCTGCATAAGGTGCTGGCACATATTATTAAACGGTTGGGTCGCTGGAGTTCCGCATGTTACATGCGGTATATCCCGGATCCGCATAACGAAATGTCACTGGCTTTTCAAGTGTTGGTGTTGTAATTTCTGTCATTAAAGCTTTTCAACACTCCTACGCATGGTTCTTTTTGGCCCCTTTAGGCTACCCTTCTATAAGCAGTTCCGGCACAACTCTGCTGCTTCTAGTAGGCGGGGGAGGGTAGGCTTAGGTAGGGTATCCTCTCAGCATGAGCCGATCCGAGCACAAGTGGTAGGCAATTGAGAGTGCCGGATTTGTGTGAGGGGAGGTGGGGCGTTCACTATTTAAACCTGGCCCTCCTGCCCCCACTTGTCGGTTTGAACACTTTCAACCCACCCAGGAGCCCTCCCTTCTTTCAGGGCTCATCATTGGGGTAGCCCCCGTTAGGCTACCCTTCTATAAGCTGTTCCGGCACAACTCTGCTGCTTCTAGTAGGCGGGGGATGGTAGGCTTAGGTAGGGTATCCTCTCAGCATGAGCCGATCCGAGCACAAACAAAATTAGGCAGGTGCATAAATTTGGGCACCACAAAAGAGAAATGAAATCAATATTTAGTAGATGCTCCTTTTGCAGAAATTACAGCCTCTAAACGCTTCCTGTAGGTTCCAATGAGTGTCTGGATTCTGGTTGAAGGTATTTTGGACCATTCCTCTTTACAAAACATCTTTAGTTCATTCACGTTTGATGGCTTCCGAGCATGGACAGCTCTCTTTAAGTCACACCACAGATTTTCAATTATATTCAGGTCTGGGGACTGAAATGGCCATTCCAGAACGTTGTACTTGTTCCTCTGCATAAATGCCTTAGTGGATTTTGAGCAGTGTTTAGCCTCGTTGCCTTGTTGAAAGATCCAGCCCCGTCGCAGCTTCAGCTTTGTCACTAATTCCTGTCCATTGGTCTCCAGAATCTGCTGATACTGAGTGGAATCCATGCGTCCCTCAACTTTGACAAGATTCGCAGTCCCTGCACTGGCCACACAGCCCCACAGCATGATGGAACCACCACCATATTTTACTGTAGGTAGCTGGTGTTTTTCTTGGAATGCTGTGTTCTTTTTTCTCCATGCATAACACCCCTTGTTATGGCCAAATAACTTAATTTTAGTTTCATCAGTCCACAGCACCTTATTCCAAAATGAAGCTGGCTTGTCCAATGGTGCTTTAGCCCACCTCAAGCAGCACTTTTTGTGCTGTGGGCGGAGAAAAGGCTTCCTCTGCATCACTCTCGCATACAGCATCTCCTTGTGTAAAGTGCGCCGAATGGTTGAACGATGCACAGTGACTCCATCTGCAGCAAGATGATGTTGTAGGTCTTTGGTGCTGGTCTGTGGGTTGACCATGACTGTTCTCACCATTCGTCGCTTCTGTCTATCCGAGATTTTTCTTGGTCTGCCACTTCGAGCCTTAACTTGAACTGAGCCTGTGGTCTTCCATTTCCTCAACATGTTCCTAACTGTGGAAACAGACAGCTGAAATCTCTGCGACAGCATTCTGTATCTTTCCCCTAAACCATGATGGTGAACAATCTTTGTCTTCAGGTCATTTGAGAGTTGTTTTGAGACCCCCATGTTGCTACTCTTCAGAGAAAATTAAAAGAGGAGGGAAACTTACAATTGACCCCCTTAAATACTCTTTCTCATAATTAGATTCACCTGTGTATGTAGGTCAGGGGTCACTGAGCTTACCAAGCCAATTTGAGTTCCAATAATTAGTTCTAAAGGTTTTGGAATCAATAAAATGACAACAGTGCCCAAATTTATGCACCTGCCTAACTTTGTTTAAACAATTATAGCACACTTTCTGTAAATCCAATAAACTTCATTTCACTTCTCAAATATCACTGTGTGTGTTTCTTATATGATATATTTAACTGACATTTTTTATCGTAACAACCATCAATTTATACAGGAAAATCATGACGATTAACAAGGTCGCCCAAACCTTCGCATCCCACTGTACTTCAGCTTAACTCATTCAATTTACTTCAATGGGAGCTGAGCGGCAGTAACCCAGCATGGCCGCTACACTTTGAATGGAGCTGGCTGCATCATGCTCCATTCAAGAGCTATGCCCAGCACCAGAGGCTAAAAGGAACAGCTGATCAGTAGGGGAGCAGGTGTTGGACATTCACCAATTGGATATTAATAACCTATCTTGAAGATAAGTCATCTATATCACGAGCCTGGAAAACCCCTTTAGGTGCAAATGTTTTCAGATTCTTTGTAGAACAATGGTGTACCATGGAGTATTTCTACCACTCTTCAAATCAATAATCAGACAACATAAAATATTGTGTAGAATTTTTGTCAAAAATGCACAAAAAGACTGGACCTTATACCATAGTAGCTGGTATAAGTAATCACACAAATGGATACAAAATGGAGCTTATAAAGGCTATGTACACCATCGGGGGATTTTTTTATGATTACATTTTACTTATTTTGGGCTAAAATAATTTTTTCAACTAGTCTTTATTATAAAATATTGAGCCGTTCTGTCACAAAGGTTTAACTGTTTGTCTAGCTATGCGAATGTAAATTTTACTCTCACTTTGTGCTAGTCATCTAAAAAAACATTTAAATTACTAAAATTACTAAAAGTTCATAAACACATATTTAAGCCACATTCTAATCAGTAAGATAAGGATTGAGCTATAATAAGTCAGAGATCAGAGATAAGGAGCCTGTCAGGTGAGCTGGCTGATGGAGCAGAGAGAAAATTCAGAGCCTGCTACTAGAGCATCTAAGCCTTGTGCAGGCAAAAGGGTTCAACATTTTGACCAAATGAAAAAATCATCTTTAGCTCAAAATGAGTACATTGCAATAATAAAACAATGCTCCCAAAGGTGTACATAGCCTTTAAGTAATGTAAAAATTGCAGTGAAACACTGTGAAAAATTAATTCATTTTGTTATGCCTAGTGCTTGGTCTGGGGGGCAGTGCATGTCAAAGGACACCAAAAAAAGTATCCCTGTACTATGTATCACTTGCAGGAACTACACAGGGCATAACACAGTGTAAAAACTTTGCTGGGATTGTTCCTTTGAGGTCCGCACACAAATGAGGCTATCTTAGAATCACAACACATTCACATTTGCAAATTGTTCAATAAGCTATGGAAACGATTAGTTATATTGTTATGTGGAAAATTGTAATTAAATTGTACATTAATTCCTGGGATGTACAGTATATTGCCCACTCATGAGGATAGTTAATGTCATTCTTTCAGTCATTTATGTCTCCTAAAGTATTTGGAGGATAACTATGAGGTTGATAAACCTCTGGGTCAAAAAACATATTATTACTCCTTTGTGCATGTGCCTTTTCTTTTACAGACCTGTAAGTATTGCACAGCATGCACTAGACAGAAGTCTAATGCCCTGCTGTGTCTTATTAATGTTCCTAAAACATTTTTTGCTTCTTTAAATATAAATGATTTGTGAGAAACTGCATCATAGCTAAATAGTGTCCAAGTTCATAAATATAATTAGGGGTACATTTCTTGTTTATGATGTAAATTTCGAGAAACCTTGAGATTCCAAATATTTAAGCTGGATCCATTTTATTTCCCTTGCACATACACGAAATATTTCATGACTTCAGTTTTAGCAAGGCAATTAATTTTGAACATGGTTATAAGGAAGCTTGATGTTCAAAATAGGACCGAATAAAAGATACTATATTGCGTTTCTTTCACAATTGTGTTTTAAGTCATGCCATGTGTAAATTGATGATTTATAACTTTTATTGGGGATGTCTCAGATTTGCCTATACACTAAATTCACAAAGCTTTCAAGAACTGTAAAATGATCTCAGCCTTTCAAGTCGTAGACTTTACATTGTCAGATAAATGGTTTTTGAAAGGATCAACAGGAAACCACTTTCAGGAAGCCAACAGCAATTCCTTGAGTTGCCAACACAACTGTTTATCAACCATGCCAAGGAATCAGAATCTGCTTCTGGGAAAGTATGATGTACCTAAGCATCTGTGTTCTGAGATTTTAAAAATACTGTTCTGTCAGTGTAAATATATTTCATCTGTGTCTTAAGAACTCTTGTTACATTGAGATTTATAGAGAAAATTGGACTCTAATGAATAATATGAATATAGAAATCTTAAATTAAGCTTTTGATTCAATTTGTAGATCTACTCTCCTACATTTATTGGGAAATTGCTCTCATAAAAACCCTAGTTACCAACAATAACCAATTTCATCAAAGAAAATGACAGAAAACACCTCACTAGAATATTGGACTGGCCAACGAGTGTAGCAAATGATCTTCCAATGAGTTCTAAATCGATATCGGGCCGTATTACAACACTGCCCCAACATCAGTGCTTCAAAGGTTCAGCAAAAGCAATTCACTTTTTGGATGACTTTGAAGCCAATTTGGCTCAGTTCACATTGTGTTACAGGTCTACGAGGCCCTGACATATGTGACTTTATGCAATACATCATCCATAAGTCAGCAAGCAAAAAAATATATACTACAGTGACTGTATAATAAGAGGCTGTGTTTTCTTACACAGTTAAAAAAAGATACAGTATACTGATGAATATACAGTATGCAAGCTATCTTTGGCTTTCACTGGGTCTTTATGGACATGGTGTAAACACAGTCTTTAAAGAGGACCTATCATGTTTTTTTTGGGGGGGGTTTATCAATAAAAATTAAAAGCCATAAAATATATTTTCTAAGATATAACTATTAAAAAATTAAAAGAAAACTAGCATTTAACCACACTTGTAATTACCGTGTGTAATTACCCCAGTCCATACATAAGTCAAGTCTAAACTTTCAGGAGAGCAGCTCCAGTCATGCCTGGTGGCGTACTATGTAAAGACACAAGATCTAGCTAGTTATTACAATATCTTGTGGCTATGCCTAAAACAGCACTGTATAAACTATTATTTTATAGCTCTATATCAATGTATTTACATAGTGCTATATCTATACTTTAGAGCTGTATAGCCACATACATACAAACTCACAATGAGTAGCCATATCTCACGGCTTTATGCAGGATGCTACCAGGCATCATAGGAGCTGATCTCTTGTAAGTCATCTTTCAGGAAATAGTTATATTTAGGCTACTTTCTCACTGGCGTTTTGGCTTTGTGAAAGTATTAGTTTTGCCCTAATGCATTCTGAATGGAAAAGGATCCGATCAGAATGCATCAGTTTGCCTCTGTTCTATCTCCATTCCGCTTTGGAGGTGGACACTAAAACGCTGCTTGCAGGTGTCCGTGTGACAAAACTGAGCCAAACGGATCCGTTCTGACACACAATGGGAATGGATCTGTTTTCTATGACATAATCTGGCACAGTAGAAAATGGATCCGTCCTCCATTGACTTTCAATGGTGTTCAAGACGGATCTGTCTTGGCTATGTTAAAGATAAAACAAATGGATCCGATCTGAATGGATGCAGATGGTTGTATTATCTGAACGGATCTGTCTGTGCAGATCCATGATGGATCTGCACCAAACGCGAGTGTGAAAGTAGCCTTAGGCCTCATGCACATGACCGTTGTGTGCATCCGTGGCCGTTGTTCTGTTTTCCGTGATTTTCTGCGGACCCATTGACTTTCAATGGGTCAGTTGAAAACTCAGAAAATGCACCGTTGTTCATCCGCGGCCGTGATCCGTGTTTCCTGTCCGTCAAAAAAATATGACCTGTCCTATTTTTTTTGACGGACAACGGTTCACGGACCCATTCAAGTCAATGGGTCCGTGAAAAAACATGGATGCACACAAGATTGGCATTCGCGTCTGTGATCCGTGGCCATAGGCTAATTTCACACAGACGGATCGCAGATCCGTGTGCATAAAAGCTTTTTCAGAGCTGAGTTTTCACTTCGTGAAAACTCAGATCCGACAGTATATTCTAACACAGAGGCGTTCCCATAGTAATATACTAAGAACTGTGTACATGACTGCTCCCTGCTGCCTGGCAGCACCCGATCTCTTACAGGGGGCTGTGATCCGCACAATTAACCCCTTAGGTGCCGCACCTAAGGGGTTAATTGTGCGTATCATAGCCCCCTGTAAGAGATCAGGTGCTGCCAGGCAGGAGGGGGCACACCCCCCTCCCTCCCCAGTTTTAAATTCATTGGTGGCCAGTGTGCCCCCCCTCCCTCCCTCCCTGTATTACATTCATTGGTGGCCAGTGCGACCCCCCCTCCCTCCCCCCTGTATTACTGTACATTAATTGGTGGCCAGTGCGGCCCCCCCTCCCTCCCCTGTATTACTGTACATTCATTGGTGGCCAGTGGGCCCCCCCTCCCTCCCCTGCATTACTGTGCATTCATTGGTGGCCAGTGCGGCCCCCCCTCCCTCCCCTGTATTACTGTACATATATTGGTGGCCA
Organism: Bufo bufo; assembly: GCF_905171765.1. NCBI lineage: Eukaryota > Metazoa > Chordata > Amphibia > Anura > Bufonidae > Bufo > Bufo bufo. Next base: position 150,944,342 of record NC_053392.1, on the reverse strand, counting down.
GTGCGGCCCCCCTCCCTCCCCTGTATTACTGTACATTCATTGGTGGCCAGTGGGCCCCCCTCCCTCCCCTGTATTACTGTACATTCATTGGTGGCCAGTGCGGCCCCCCTCCCTCCCCCTCCTAATTAAAATCCCCATTCCCTATCATTGGTGGCAGCGGAGAGTTCCGATCGGAGTCCCTGTTTAATCGCTGGGGCTCCAATCGGTAACCATGGCAACCAGGACGATACTGCAGTCCTGGTTGCCATGGTTACTTATCAATTTTTAGAAGCATTATACTTACCTGCGATGTCTGTGACCGGCCGGGCGCTCCTCCTACTAGTAAGTGACAGGTCTGTGCTATAAGCAATGTGCCGCACAGACCTTTCACTTACCAGTAGGAGGAGCGCCCGGCCGGTCACAGACAGCGAAGGTAAGTATAATGCTTCTAAAATTGCTAAGTAACCAATGAATGTACACCAATGAATGTACAGTAATACAAGGGAGGGAGGGGGGCCCACTGGCCACCAATGAATGTACAGTAATACAGGGGAGGGAGGGGGGGCCGCACTGGCCACCAATGAATTTAAAACTGGGGAGGGAGGAGGGTGTGCCCCCTCCTGCCTGGCAGCACCTGATCTCTTACAGGGGGCTATGATACGCACAATTAACCCCTCAGGTGCGGCACCTGAGGGGTTAATTGTGCAGATCACAGCCCCCTGTAAGAGATTGGGTGCTGCCAGGCAGCAGGGGGCAGTCATGTACACAGTTTGTAGTATATTCTAACTTGAAGAGTCCCCATCACTATGGGAACGCCTCTGTGTTAGAATATACTGTCGGATATGAGTTTTCAAGATCTAACTCAAATCCGATGGTATATTCTAACATAGAGGCGTTCCCATGGTGATGGGGACGCTTCAAGTTAAAATATACCATCGGATTGGAGAAAACTCTGATCGAATGGTATAATAGGGACTCCTGACTTTACATTGAAAGTCAATGGGGGACGGATCCGTTTGCAATTGCACCATATTGTGTCAACATCAAACGGATCCGTCCCCATTGACTTGCATTGTAAATCAGGATGGATCCGTTTGGCCCCGCACGGCCAGGCGGACACCAAAATGACTTTTTCCTTCATGTCCGTGGATCCTCCAAAAATCAAGGAAGACCCACGGAAGAAAAAACGGACACGGATCACGGACCTACGGAGCCCGTTTTTGCGGACCGAAAAATAAAACGGTCGTGTGCATGAGGCCTTAGTTGTATTTTGTCAAGCATACATTTGAGGACTATTGTTTTTTTGTACAAAAAAATAAAAAAATAAAAAATGTAATTTATTATGTCATTTATAGATGTAATTTATTATGGTCAATATTAAGACACAAAAAAAAGTTAAATTGTACAATATAATTAACATTTTCAAGTTCTGTATAGTTGGAAAGTGAGCATTTAGAATAACTTTTCTAATGGTACCCTCATCCTACACTAGTGATGGACAAACATCGGCTGGGACAGTTAGTGAACGTGATCGCGCGAACGCGATCAAATGTTCGCAAACCGCAAGTTCTCGGTTAATCCCCATTCACTTTAATAGCAGGCAAACCTGAAAAACCTTCAGCTCATATTTGCAGCCACCAAATACTTAGTAGAAGTGCACAAATAGTTCCACAACATGGACATACTAGAGGGGGATCAATGACAAAAATTCCAGCAAAAAATATGAGTCTTAATCAGGGAGCATTTTTATGCGTCTTAAAGGGAAATTCCAAAAAATTTGCCCTGCTGGAGCCTAGAAAAACTTTATTTTAGGCCACGGGAGTACAGGCCTTAAAAATTAGGCATTCACCTGACATAAAAGAAATTCTGATTATGTGGCACGAGGAACATTATGCAGTCAATGGATAAAAATGTTACTGTAGGCCACTGGACTACAGGCCCCAAACATTAGGCATTCACTGGACATAAAAGATCAAGTGATTATGTAGCCGGAGGTATATTACACGGTCAATGGATATCAATTTTACTGCAGGCCAGTACAAATACAGTTGAAATACATATGTTTAAAAGAACTAAAAATATTAAATTGGATTAAAAACATGGCTAACAAAATCCCCCCTCTTGAAAAAAACCAAAATGATAATTGTTGAAATTCGATAACACGTGGTCATCACTGGTGTTAAATTCCTCTGAGGGCCCAAAAATTATGCATTCAGCGTACAGAAAAGAAGAAGTAAGTATGTGGCTGGAGGTAGATTACACGGCCATTGGATATCAATTTTACAGCAGGCCAGTGTACTACAGGCCCCAAAAATTATGCATTTAGCGTACATAAAAGAACAAATAAATATGTGGCTGGAGGTAGATTACACGGTCATTGGAAATCAATTTTAAAGCAGGCCAGTGTACTACAGGCCCCAAAAATTATGCATTCACCATACAGAAAATATTAAGTGATTATGTGGCTAAAGATCTATTAGACGGTCAATGGATATCAATTTTGCTGAAGGCCAGTACAAATACAGGTCAAATAATAATATAATAATAAAAATATTAAATTTGATTAAAAACATGGCTAACGAAATCCCCCCTCTTGAAAAAAACCCTTATAATAATAGTTAAAACACGTGGTCGTCACAGGTGTTGAATTCCTCCGAGACCCAAAACATTAGGCATTCAAAGGACAGAAAAGGCCTTTTATGCCACTGTATTTACCTAAGACAGGGACAATTATTTGTTCTGAATAGTGGCGGATATTTATGGTCTGTCATGAGAAAATTCAATTAAACGTGGTCGATCATCACATGTGTTGAATTCCTCCGAGATCCATGCCTCATTCATTTTTAGAAATGAGAGGTAGTCCACACTGTCTTAAGCTAGGCGAGTGCACTTATCGGTCACGATCCCCCTGCTGCGCTTAACGTCCTTTCGAAGGGGACACAACTCGATGAGGGGCAAGCCATGATTTCCATGGCTAATTGAGCCAGCTCTGGCCACAGGTCAAGCCTGCACACCCAGTAGTCCAGGGGTTCCTTGCTTCTCAGAGCGTCCACATCGGCCGTTAACCCGATGTAGTCGGACACCTGTCGGTCTAGGCATTCCCTGAGACTGGATCCGTTGGGCGGCTGTCGATGGGTTGGCTGCAAGAATGATCTCATATTCGAAGTGACCAACACATCTTCAAACCGCCTTCTTCTTGCATGAGCTGTTGGATTGGCACTCGCAACTGTTTCTCTGTGAGTGGAAATTTCTCTGCCAATGCCCGCAAAAGCAGAATGCAGCATTTTTCGAAGCAAGGAAATGCTACATTATGACAGTCCTCTGTGATGCTCGTAACATGTCCGCCATTTTGTGTTTGTACCAGGGATCCCAGAAAAGTTTAAAGCATACTCTTCTTTCTCCTCCGCCGCCCCGGCTCCTTCCTCCTCTGACTCCTCTTCAGACTCCTGTTGACTTGTCTTAGATGGAGTAGCCCCCACTAAGAATTCATCCAGCATTGCGACTTCCTCATCTTCCTGCTCCTCGATGGCTTGATCAATGATACGACGCAATGCACACTCCAGAAAGAAGGCGTAACAATGTCACTGATGGCACCCTGGCTGCGACTGACCAGTTTGGTGATCTCATCAAATAGCCGCAGAAGTCTGCATGCGTTGCGCATGAGCAGCCACTGGCGAAGTGAAAAAAAAAAGCTCCCCAGAACCTGTCCTGCTGCAGAGTTCGTACAGGTAGTCGTTAACTGCACGTTTCTGCTGGAGCAGCCTATCAAGGTGGTGTTCCATCGCATTGGGCAGTCACAGACTTCTGACGGGCAGGTGGTGTCACCGCTGAACGTCAGCAAGACGAGCCATGGTTGTATAAGATCTTCTAAAATGGCCAGAGATTTTCCTGGCCGGCCGCAAGACGTCCTGGACCCCAGGGTACTTGGCAACGAATCGCTGCACAACTAAATTCAGGACGTGTGCTATGCATGGCACGTGTGTCATTATGCCCTGTTTCAGCGCACTCAGCAGATTGGCACCTTTGTCGCACACCACTTTACCAACTGTCAAATTGAGCGGGGTTAGCCACTGATCGGCCTGTGACCACAAAGCAGAAAGGAGCGCAGGACTGGTGTGGCTCCTGGCTTCCAGGAACAACAGCTGCAGCACAGCATGGCAGCGTCTCACCTGGCACATAGAATAGGTTCTGGGGAGCTTGGGGGGCGCAGCGGAAGAGGCGGTAGCAGTGGAAAAGGAGGAGTCAGCCAATGAGGAGACGGAGGATGGAGTAGGAGGAGGAGAAGAAGATGCAGGCCTGCATGCAATCTGTGGCGGTAACCCAGTGGGCAGTAAAAGTTATGTACCTTCCCTGCACGTGTTTGCTAGACCACATGTCTGTAGTCAGATCTATATTGGCACCAATACTGTGTGCCAGAGATACATTCACTTGCCGCTGAATGTGACCATATAGCTCCTGGATGCCCTTCTGGGAGAAAAATTTTCTTCTGGGGACCTTCCATTGCGGTGTGCCAATGGCCACAAATTTTCTAAAGGCCTCCGAGTCCACCAGTTTATATGGCAGTAGTTGGCGGGCTAGCAGTTCCGTAAAGCCAGCGGTCAGCCGTTGGGCAAGAGGGTTATCCGGCGTCATCATCTTTTTACACTCAAACATTTGGGCCACGGAAGCCTGTCTTTTGCCAGATTAAAGCGACGACGGCACAGTGGAAGGTGGAGTGGAGGACAAATGGGAGTAGAGGGGAGAAGGAGAAGAGGCAGGACGTGGAGCACCGGGATTGTGACTTTGTGGGTTCTGACAGCGTTTCTCCTACTGGGCTCGGTGATGGGAGGCCGTGCCATCTCAAGGCGGTCGTCCCTAGGTGAGTGTTGGGCTTACCACGACTTATGCGTTGACAGCACAGGCTGCAAATGGCAACATTATTGTCAGCAGCTGACACGTAAAAAAAAAAACACACTGCGGAGCTATGTGCTGGCATCCTGGGAGTGAAATGGTGGATGACTTGTTCCAGATACATTAGCAGTCTGCTTTTTGCCTCCTGTGCAATGTAAGTTCTGCCAGATTCTCCTCCTTCTCCTCCCTATCTGCTGCTCCGTCTCTTTGTCACGGCCACGGTTCTGGCCGTGACTCCTTGGGAGCCGCATACAGTTGCCCGCGGTTTGGGTTGTTGTTTCAACCGCAGCTTGAGGCTTGATGTAGTCTGCCTCAAGTGCGGTTGCCGCGGACAACAGGTATGTGTGCGGTCCCTTTGGAGTTTGTGTGTCTGTATGTATGCACTTATGTATGTCTGTGTGCACTCTGTCTTATGTTTGGTGTGCACTGACATCTTCCCCTCACTGTGGTTGCACGTGGCAACGTTTGGTTGTAGTGTGTACATGTGGTGGCAGTGTCCCCGCCTTTGGGCTGACTCCCAGGACACGGTTGCCACCCATGTCGTTGCTTGCGGCAACAGCCACAGTGTGACTTAGGTGTTGGACACTTTCCCTTTTAGTTGATGTCTTCCCTTCCCTGGTGTTGGAAGTGTTAACTTCCTTCCTAGTGTGTGTGTGTGCACTGGGTGTGTCCGATTGTGGGTGTGGCTGCATGTGCTATATAGCCTCAGTTAAGACATGATGTCTGAGGGGTACTCCAGCCTTCTTGTAAGCTGGAGGAACTCTCCTGGTCACATTTCCATCTGCCAGTGAGGGCCACCCTTGTGGTCATAAATTGTGATTCACCATGTTATGTGATGTTCAGTTGATATTTTCCTGTTGTATATTGGTGCAGCTATGGATCTGGGTTCCTGTGTGTGGTTGTGTGTTTGCTGGGTTCATTGAATGTTGTGTGGACTTCAGCTTGCCTGCACAGGGATCCAGTCAGCAAGGCTGTGGCAGGTAAGTGGAACTAGTTCACATTACCTGCCATATCCATAGGACTGTTTGTGTTCCCCTTTTTCCCAGCAGCTTGGCCAGTGAGACTCCTCTTCCTTCGTGTCCAGAAGGAACAGGTCGTCTTACCCTGCTCCTAGGTGAGGGCCATCTTGAGGGCTAGCAGGGACTTCTAGGTTCCGGAGCATGAGCCCTCCTACCATCAAGGTTGGCTCATGTAGCTAGGAGTCAGGGTCAGGTTAGGGATGCGTTTAGGAGGTGACCTGCTCCCTAATCCTGTTGTCCTGGTCGAGCAGCGACCATCATCTCTGTACATCGCACGGCTGAGGGTTTTCCCCATCCTCAGCCGTGACACTCTTCCTCTGAACTCCCCTCATCTTCCTCTCTTGGGGGCACCCACGTGACGTCCATCGACACGTCATCATCGTCACCTTCACCACCACTGACATTATAGATCTCGGAGTAGGAAGCAACAGCGGGGACCACCCTCCCAGGGCCGGTGCAAGGATTTTTGGCGCCCTAGGCAAGATAAAAATTGCCCCCCCCCCCCCCTTATCAGATGATCTGTGGATGACGCACTGTTATGGGGAGGATCTGTGGATGACGCACTGTTATGGGGGGATCTGTGGATGACGCACTGTTATGGGGGGGATCTGTGGATGACGCACTGTTATGGGGGGGATCTGTGGATGACGCACTGTTATGGGGGGGATCTGTGGATGACGCACTGTTATGGGGGGATCTGTGGATGACGCACTGTTATGGGGAGGATCTGTGGATGACTCACTGTTATGGGGGGGATCTGTGGATGACTCACTGTTATGGGGGGGATCTGTGGATGACTCACTGTTATGGGGGAAGGGGATCTGTGGATGACACTTATGTCATCCACAGATCCCCATAAGTGTCATCTACAGATCCCCCATCAGATGCATCAGTGTGGAGGGAGGAGGCGGAGACACTCATGGTGGGGCCCGGTGCAGTGATTCTACTCTAATACACTGGGTCCCGCCGCAGCTGTTAAGTCCATTCAATCCGAATGGGTCCACAATTACTGTACTGTACTTACTGTAGTACCTTATGTATAGCATTAAGACGGCGCAGACTGGCAGCTCCCTCCTCATGCGCCGCCTGCCTGCTTATCTCACTTTATGAATGAACAGGCAGACGGGCAGGCGGCGCATGAGGAGGGAGCTGCGGCAGGCGGCGCATGACCGAGCGAGCTGCTGGTCTGCGCCATTATACTGCTATACATAAGGTACTACAGTAAGTACAGTACAGTAATTGCGGACCCATTCGGATTGAATGTACTTAACAGCTGCGGGGCCTGGTGTATTAGAGTAGAGTCACTGCACCGGGCCCCGCCATGAGTTTCCCCACCTCCTCCCTCCACACTGATACTTCGCTGGCCGCGCTGTGCAGCATAGCGGCCAGCGAAGTATCCCCAATCCGCTTTATAAGACGCACGGCCATTTTCCCCCCACTTTTGGGGGGAAAAGTGCGTCTTATAAGGCAAAAAATACAGTAAATAATAAACATATTGCATTGTCTACTGACTACTTACCAGTCCAGGACAATAAGATGAGCTGGTCTCTGGCTGCAGTCTGGCTCTTGGTCGGGCTCTGGGGACTGGAGACAAACACGGTACGTACACCATTCAGGAATGTCGCCCTGGCTGGGGTCCTGGGGAAGAAGAAAGCAGCTGCACCTGCAGGCTGCACTCCAATCCAGGCAGGTAGGAGGCTAGGAGCCCACTTCTAGTTCTGTCCCAGAAGGCACAGGCACTGCACGACTGCACTGCCGCACTGGGGGTCGGGGGAGGCAAATTGCTGGTGGTGGGCCACTGTGGCTCTGGCTGGCTGCTGGGCTGCTGAGTGTGCGGCCTTGCCGCCTTCTCTTCTTCCTCCTTCGCTCCACCCCTCATTAGCTCCAAAGTCAGCAGAGCTCCGCCTCCGCTCCACCCTCTGCACTGCAGCCTGAAGCCAGGTAAGCCGGCATAAGCTAGCAGCAGTTAGAACTTAGAATAGTCACTCAGAGTCAGGACGTCAGAGTGACTATTCGCCCCCGCCCCCCCCCCCCCCCCTCCTTGGGATGATCTGGGTACTGTTGTCAGACTACTGGGTGGCGACCGTTGATACTTACACTTCCTGAACCGATTCCAAGAATGGCTGTGCATCAGTAAGTTCTTGGAATGGATGGGAAAATAATTACTCTGACTCGAGTGGATAAGATATGTTGGTGGTGGTGTCTTTGGGGGTGCAAACAGCAGAGAGTGAAGAGGGTGCAGATAGAGGATGAGGGGGTGCAGAAATGGAAAGGTGAGTGAGCCACTCAAACTAGTCTGATGCGTCCTTTGACTTAATCGCGCACACCTTCTGCAACTTCCCACTTAGGCTCCGGCCTGGTGCACCTGCCCGACCCCTACCACCCCTGCGGAATGACCCGCCTCTTCCTCTGCCTGTCATTTTCAAAATGACCCTGTGACAAAAGTCCCTATAGAAGAGCAGTATTTCTGGAAGAAGGTATATCACACAATCAGTTTTTTTGGGGGGCAACTGGTATATCACACTAGTTGAAATTATTTGTTCCAATAGCGTTTGTCACTCTGTGTAGCTGCAGTAATGCAGCAAAACCACAAAAAATGCTGCACTACCTAAATGCACTATATAGAAGGTATATTAACAGTATAAAACACCCCTGCTTCAATCACTTTTTTGGTGGGGCAACTGGTATATCACACCAGTAGAAATAATTTGTTCCAATAGCGTTTGTCACTCTGTGTAGCTGCGGTAATGCAGCAAAACCGCAAACAAATGCTGCACTACCCAAATTCACTATATAGAAAGTATATTATTGGTATATAACAACCCTGTTTCAATCACGTTTTTGGGGGGGCAACTGGTATATTACACCAGTAGAATTTTTTTGTACCAATAGCGTTTGTCACTCTAAGTAGCTGCGGTAGCGCAGCAAAACCGCGAACAAATGCTGCATTACCCAAATGCACTATACAGAAAGTATATTATTGGTATATCACACTTCTGCTTAAATCAGTTTTATTGGGGGGCAACTGGTATATCACACTATTAGAAATTATTTGTTCCAATAGCGTTTGTCACTCTGTGTAGCTACAGTAATGCAGCAAAACCGCAAACAAATGCTGCACTACCCAAATGCACTGTATAGAAAGTATATAATTAGTATATAACACCCCTGCTTCAATCAGTTTTTTTGAGGGGAACTGGTATATCACACCAGAAGAAATGATTTGTTCCAATAGCGTTTGTCACTCTTTGTAGTTGCGGTAATGCATCAAAACCACAAACAAATGCTGCACTACCCAAATGCACTATATAGAAAGTATATTATTTGTATATAACACCCCTGCTTTAATCAGTTTTTTTGGGGGGCAACTGGTATATCACATCAGTTGAAATGATTTGTTCCAATGTCGTTTGTCACTATCTGTAGCTGAGGTAAAGCAGAAAAACCGCAAACAAATGCTGCACTACCCAAATGCACTAGATAGAAAATATATTATTGGTATAAAACATTCCTGCTTCAATCAGATTTTTTTGGGGGGCAACTGGTATATCACACCAGTAGAAATTATTTGTTCCAATGGCGTTTGTCACTCTGTGTAGCTGTGGTAACGCAGCAAAATCGCAAACAAATGCTGCACTACCCCAACGCACTATATAGAAAGTATATTATTTGTATATAACACCCCTGCTTCAATCACTTTTTTGGGGGGGCAACTGGTATATCACACCAGTAGAAATTTTTTGTTCCAATGGCAATTGTCACTCTGTGTAGCTGTGGTAACGCGCATTTTTGCGCGGTAACGCAGTAAAAATGCAAACAAATGCTGCAGTACCTAAATGCACTATATAGAAAGTATATTATTTGTTTATAACACCCCTGCTTCAATCATTTTTTTTTGGGGGGGGGGGGCAACTGGCATATCAAATCAGTTGATATTATTTGTTCCAATAGCGTTTGTCACTCTGTATAGCTGCAGTATCGCAGCAGAACCGTACACAACTGCTGCACAATGCAAATGCACTAAAATTTAATTTCTATGTTAGAAAGTACAAGTATATTGTACCCCTCAGTATATCACACCTATCGATAGCACACCTATACCAGTCCCTAAAAGGACTTTTGTTGCCCTATTTGCAATCGTTTGGTGTCTCTAACAGTCTGTCCTTGCTCCACACAGCAACTCTCCCTACACTGGCAAAAGACTGAATGTAAAATGGCAGCCAGATCGGGTTTATTTATAATGTAGAGGGTATGTCCATGTGCTGAAATGTCTCAATTGGCAGCCCTCAACTGGCTGCTGAGAGCCTTTATAGTGGTGTAAAACACTTTGCCTTGCAGTAACACGCATAGTGAGTCTGCTTTGGAAGCTAAATAATACTGTGAGTCCATATGACATGCAGATAACAAGCGTCGCTCGTAGAATCACTGCACACTTCACTTATTTGGTCTTTCAAGGGGGCCAAAACTGACCAAATAACTCAAACATGAACTCAGCCTTACAGGTCGATGTTAGCGCCAAGAAGCGCACTCCTTTTACACCGTCGCCAGCTGATTCCATATAGATGTCTACAGAACCTGTTCTATTAAACGCATATACAAGTAGAGCCACCCGGAGAGGGTGTCAGCAGTAAGTTTGTGTTGACATCACTGATTAATATGCCATTCCTCTGATCCAATGACCCACAAAAAACGGATCCTGTCTGTGGAGCCACGAGAGATTGTGTAGGTGTCAGCAGCATGAGCAGGCCACAGGGTGGCACAGCAACAAAGCATGGATGTGTCAAAAGCATGACAAGGCCAAAGTAGCACGACGTTGAGAAATTGTGGAGGTGTCAGCAGCATGAGGAGGCCACAGAGTAGCATAATGACGAGAGATTGTGGAGGTGGCAGCAGCATGAGGAGGCCACAGAGTGGCATAACAATGAGAGATTGTGTAGATGGCAGCAGCAGGAGGAGGCCACAGAGTGGTACAATGACGAGAGGTTGTAGAGGTGGCAGCAGCATGAGGAGGCCACAGTGTGGCACAACGACAAGAGACTGTGGAGGTGGCAGCAGCATGAGGAGGCCACAGAGCGGCACGACGACAAAGTGTGGAGGTGTCAGCAGCATGAGGAGGCTAGAGTAGCACAACGACAAGAGATTGTGGAGGTGGCAGCAGCATGAGGAGGCCACAGAGTAGCACAATGATGAGAGATTATGGAGGTGTCAGCAGCATGTGGAGGCCAGAGAGTGGCACAACAACGAGAGATTGTGGAGGTGGCAGCAGCATGAGGAGGCCACAAAGTGGCATGACGACAAAGTGTGGAGGTGTCAGCAGCATGAGGAGACCAGAGTATCATGACAACGACAGATTGTGGAGGTGTCAGCAGCATGAGGCCACAGAGTGGCATGACGACAAAGTGTGGAGGTGTCAGCAGCATGAGGAGGCTAGAGTAGCACGACGACGAGAGATTGTGGAGGTGGAAGCAGCATGAGGAAGCCACAGAGTGGTATGATGACAAAGTGTGGAGGGGTCAGCAGCATGAGGAGACCAGAGTATCATAACAACGAGAGATTGTGGAGGTGTCAGCAGCATGAGGAGGCCACAGAGTGGCACGACGACAAAGTGTGGAGGTGTCAGCAGCATGAGGAGCCTAGAGTAGCACTTATAACACCAACAGCAGGGGGCACACCTATAATTGTAATGGGGGAGTGCTGGCCTTGGTATCAAAAAACAAACATGAACTAAACTAAGTAAAGAAATACCACAGCTAGGCCGCACCTCCAAGAATAAAACATGATTTATTGAAAGACACTCATTAAAAACATCGATACATGGAGCAAACCCCACTGATGGGTAAAATCATGTACAAAATTTCATCCTAAGTCACCATAGAAACAGTCAATATATATATACAATCATTAACGAGGATAGCAAAAAATGCCTACAATCTCCTTGATAGTATACTGTACTTATCAGAAACACAGTGGTAATACATGGGGATGTGTAGACCCATAAGTGAGGAAAGCAGAAAAACCCTCACGCGTATCGCTAGTACATAGACTAGCTTCCTCAGAGGTCCATGTAAATCTGCCTTGGTGTTTCAAGATTGTTATAGTCATCATAATGAATCAATAATTAAGTATAGCTGTGGTCAGACAAATAGAATGATGAAGGGAAGGGGAACCAGGGGAAGGCGCAAATGGGCGTTACCTGAATACTCCCCGGTGCATGGTCCGAGCGAGAGTGCGGGCGCCGGTGAAGACCGGCGTGTTGGATAAGCAAGTGCGTATGTACAAGATGGCGCCCAAGCGGAAGTCGACGCCGCGATGCGCTCCAGCGAGCGGAAAAGTATCACGGCCTCGACGTCACCCAAGAGCGCCAGACCGCGCGAGTACATCCTCCAGCGGATCGCCAAGACAGAGGCAGGTACTATTAGTTCCGGTGTACAAACAGGGCACAATGATCCAAAACACATATCAATCAACAAGCCAATTAGTAAAACTAGGTTAGTGTCCAAACATGATTCAATATTTTATATACCATTTAAAAATGACTCAATGATCATGTATCAGATATAGTGTTAAATAAAAAAGATGTGCATAACAAGAACCATAATGAGACGTGATAAGAAAATATATTATGCATATATATGTGGTAAACAATACATGATCAAGAAAAATAAGCTAAATAATAATCATCAACATTATATAATAATAATAATAATAATAATAATAATAATAATAATAATAAAAAAAAATCCAAACACCCATCCCCCTAGCATGATTCACAAACAAAGCAAGTAAAAGATAATTGCATAAATAGATAAAAATAAGTTGTGAATTTCATTATTGCCCATTGGCTTATTTTATACCATTATTCACCTCACTGTACCCTGAGCACACCACACCTATATTCTTATGCTCTAGATATAAAATAGTGAATTAATAAATAAGACTATATAGTTTTTATATGCTTAATGAAGAATACAAATAATCAGTCCAAACTCATATCCACACCCATATCCTCTGTCTCAGAACTTCGGCGAGCCAGGGAGGATGAAGGACCATGCACCAGGGAGGAAGGGGCCAGGAAAGCAAGCGCAAAATAGGAAGAGAGCAGTTAGATACATGTATGAGCATCATATAAATGGTCAGTGAGTGATGCAAAAGGGAAAGAAATTTTATGTGTATATACTCCATCATAATAATGTATAAAAAAAAATTGGGGTAATTTCATAAAAAATATCTAAAATACCCAAATAGGGAGGGACGACCAAAAAGTTGTATGTGCCCCAGTAACCAATGGTTATTAAAGTGCTAAGTGCCAAAATGTATACATTAATATATATACAAACAGTGAGCAATAATGAAAGGAAACAGGAGGAAGAAGTCCACAGTTCAATAAGTCCTGCATTCCTGTGTCATCGATCCTTGAAACCTAAAAAGTGAAAAACAAACAAAAATAATAAGATGTGCAAAATAATAATAAGTAATAATACATAGGCCTAATCCAACTGAAAAGGCCTATGTATAAAAACCAGTGAAGTTAAGTTCCTCATTTAAACCCCATGTGGCTTGTGAACCAAGGTTAAATATCCACCTTGATTCAGAACGGAGCAATCTCTTAGAGATATGTGTGCCACTAATATTGCCTGAACCGTGTCCAACCCCACAACCCGTAGGTCGTCATACCTACTTTCATGGCAGTCCAAAAAATGGGTCGCCACCGATGTTAGAGGTTTTTCCCCTTTGCTTCTGTCTCGTGCTGCCAACCGAATGTTGGATGTATGCTGTTGTACTCTCTTCCTTAGCTCCTGCATAGACTGGCCCACATATATCCTATTACACGGGCAAAAAAGGGCATAAACTATATTCCTGGAGCGGCAATTAACGTAGTGTTTTAAATCCACCCTACAGTTCTCTCCATAGGAAAAACTGTCCGAATTCAACATGAATTGACAAATATTACAGTCCCCACAGGGGATATGTACCTCTCAATGTGCCACCACTTCCCTTAGTGCCTCCCGGACGTTGGAAGTGACTGCGCACTAGAGTATCTTTTAGGTTAGGGGCCCTCCGTGCTATAATCCTGGGTTCTTTGTCAACATGTGAAGCAAGTTTGCCATCTGATGAAAGTAGGAACCAGTGAGTGTTCAGAATTCTGTAAAGATCCAACCACTGGGTATTATACCTGGTGATCACCCGTATTTTATTGTCCCGTGATTTAATCCTGGGTTCAAATAAATCCTCACGCTTGGACTCCTTAGCCCTCTCAAAAGCCCGGGATATAACCTTTTTAGGGTAACACGACGACGAGATATTGTGGAGGTGTCAGCAGCATGAGGAGGCCACAGAGTAGCATAACGACGAGAGATTGTGGAGGTGGCAGCAGCATGAGGAGGCCACAGAGTGGCACAACAACGAGAGATTGTGGAGGTGGCAGCAGCATGAGGAGGCCACAGAGTGGCACAATGACATAGTGTGGAGGTGTCAGCAGCATGAGGAGGGTACAGTAACACAACAATGAGAGATTGTGGAGGTGGTAGCAGCATGAGGAGGCCACAGAATAGCACAATGACGAGAGATGTGGCGGTGTCAGCAGCATGAGGAGGCCACAGAGTGGCACAATGACAAGCGATTGTGGAGGTGTCATCAGCATGAGGAGGCCACAGAGTGGCACAACGACAAAGTGTGGAGGTGTCAGCAGCATGAGGAGGCCATAGTAGCACAACGACGAGCAGTACCAGCTTCATGCAGCGGCATGAGGAGGCCACCGAGTGGCACAATGACCAAGTCTGGAGATGGCAGCAGTATGAGGAGGCCACCGAGTGGCACAATGACAGAGTCTGGAGTTGGCAGTAGTATGAGGAGGCCACACAGTGGCAAGGTGACATAATGTGGAGATGGCAGCAGCAGCATCAGGATACCACAGAGTGACAAGGTGACATAGTGTGGATATGGCAGCAGCAGCATCAGGATACCATAGAGTGGCAAGGTGACATAGTGTGGAGATGGCAGCAGCAGCATCAGGATACCACAGAGTGGCAAGGTGACATAGTGTGGAGATAGCTGTAGCAGCAGCATCAAGATACCACAGATAACAATCAGACCTGCGAGAGGATTGACGACGGCGCAGATAGGCAGCGGCCAACTGACTACATAAGATGTCTCTGTAGTAGTTCAGTTTGTCCTCCCTCTCGGTGGGTGTAAAAAAGGCCCCCATTCTGGACCGGTAGCGAGGGTCCAACAAGGTGGAGAGCCAGAAGTCATCCCTCTGTCGAATAGTGACAATTCGGCTGTCACTACGCAAGCAAGTGAGCATGCATCCGGCCATTTGTGCAAGTGACTCGGAGGGACTCCCTGCCTCCATAAGTGTGTCTGTGTCATCTGTCTCGTCTTCCTCATCGCCCTGTAGCTCCTCTGGATGCTCCTGCTCCTCCTGTCCTGTCAGCTGAGTAGAAAAACCACACATTTTGCTACACATTGCCTGTGCTCCAATGTCCTCCTCCACCTCCTTCTCCTCCTCCTCCTCCCCCTGCATGTCTTGCAGATGGGTGGAAGACTTCAGGAATCGCATGACAACCAGATTGAACAGGTGTGCCATGCAGGGCGCATGGCTCAGCCCTCCTTAACGCAGCACCGACACAATGTTTTTACCATTGTCGGTCACCATGGTTCCGATTTTGAGTTGTCGGGGAGAAAGCCAGGATTTGATTTCTTGACAAAGCACACAGAGCAGTTCTTCCTGTGTGATTCCATTCGCCCAGGGAAACGAGGTGCAGAACAGCGTGACACCGCAGTGCCCTGCACATGTGGTATGCTGGAGGGGCACTGTGACTTGTCCCTGCAGTGGAGGCTGAGGACATGGTAGAGGATAAGGAGGCAGAGGCGGACATTGTCGCCGGACCACCGGGGCGACAAAGTGGAGGCGGAAGCCGCGTGAACTGGTCAAGTTGCTGGTGTGGCTGTGCAGGAACCACATTCACCCAGTGGGCCGTATAGGACATGTACTGTTCCTGAACATAGTTATAGCTCCACACGTTGGCACTGCCATGCACTTTGGCAGACACCGACAGGCTCAAGGACCTTCTGTTCTACATACTGTATTTTTGCAGGGCTGGTACTGCCTTTTTCACAAAGAAATGATGGCTTGGGACTCTCCACCTCGGCTCGGCTCAAGCCATCAGTTCTCTGAAAGGTGCAGAGTCCACCACTTGGCAAGGGAGGGACTGCAGCACCAGCAACTTGGATAGAAGCATATTGAGCTTCTGCACCGTTGGATGTGTGCACGCATACTGCTGTCTCTTGGCAATTGCTTCGGTGATCGGTTGCTGACTAGTGTTGAGCAAGCATGCTCAGCACATCGCAGTGTTTGGCCAAATACTGTGTATGCTCAACCACAATTGAACACAATGAAAATCAATGGGAGACCTGAGCTATAAACCAGGCACCCCTGCTCTGAAGAAAAGAGAGTGTCTGGTTCACAGGAAAAGATTAGAAATTGATGGAAACACCACCAAAATGATTTGGAACAGCATGGGGAGGATGTCTGGATGCATCTTAGACTCCCATTACATGCAATAGACAACCACACGAAGGCTATATGCCCAAAGCTGGGTATGTGCAAGCCAAAATTCTATCCATGAGACAGATACAGTCAGCATACCTTACAATGGCAGCCTTTTGCACTATAAGACATTCAAAACAAGCTCTCATCTGACTGAGAGCCAGTAAGCCTCAAAGTTGTTTCATAACTGTTGGATGACTTGGGTGGACCTACGCGCCTAAATAATTATCATTAGGGTGACAAAAAGTTTTCTGATTGTCCTAACATAATATTCAATAACCTTTCTATACAGTTTTGTCATGTAAACTAATTTGCATAATCGTGGGCATATGCAAATTATCTGAAACTGTTGTTTTTCAGCTGAAACACCAATTGCATGGAAAAATTTTGATAAAATTTTGCGATTAGAATATTCGGGATCAATACTACTCATGAACAGCGCCATTTATTGGATTCATAGTCTTATGAAAAGACTATGAATCCAATAGATGGCGCTGTTTATGACTCATGAACAGTGCCATCTATTGGTTTCATAGTCTTATGACAAGACTATGAATCCAATAGATGGCGCTGTTCATGACTCATGAACAGCGCCATCTTTTGGTTTCATAGTCTTTTTTTAAATACATTTTATTAGGTTCTGATATAATTGGTACATTTACATTCAATGTGTAAACTGAAAGCGGGTTTCTGGTGGCTCACCTGGCCAATACAATGTGTAGGTGCTCTAGGTTTGACTTATTCACCCAATCAGGAATGAAGAGTATGCAATAAAATGTATGTGGAAAACCGGCACTCTTCACCTGGTAGTACACTACAAAGAGCAATGTAGACAGATTGGTGGGTAAAAAATATGTATTTATTAAGTATCAATATCACTAATAGGGTATATATAATGGGAGGTGAGATCGTATACGTAAGTTCCTAGGATTGGATTTAAAATGTAGTAATCAGTGATAGTGATCACCTAAAAAAGCATAATAGTTGAAGAAGTAAACAATAGGATAAAAAATAAAAAATAAAAATATAAAATATGAAATGCAAAAGTGGGGGTGCAGGTATAGTCATTCAGCGCTGATTTCCACCTTCAATCGTTTGCTGTCACTCTGGTGGGTAGGTATCCCATGTGAACAGTTTGTAGATGGAGTAATAGTAAGAAAAAATGTGGCGAGGTAAAAGTTTGTTACTTGTAGTACTTCCCTGTTAGGGATTACTGGCCGGTTACTGTTAATGGTAATAATATACAGAAAAGGGGGGTGATGTACCAGTAGGGTGCTGCACCTAGTGTGGCGTCCCACATGGTGAGAAGGGCTGCACCCTGACTGCGATTTACCTTCTTAGTGAGGTGCTAGTGTCCTGGCTGTTAGTGCGCCCTTACTGCGCTCCGTGATGGCCGCTCCGATGTTTCGGCGTCCCACGTGGATGTGATGTCACCTGTATGGCATCTCACATGTCCTTCCTTCGTTCGATTCACGATCGCAGTATAGCAATCTTTTTTGATCCAATAGGAGGGTAAAGTCGATCAATTGGAAGCGATTCCAGGATAGTCTTGTAAGCAGGTTTGTTGGGGAATCACTATGTGCTTTTCGAAGGTCTGAGCTGCCTTCTTCATCAGTGGTAGCCTGAATCAGTCATACCTAGAGCACCTACACATTGTATTGGCCAGGTGAGCCACCAGCAACCCGCTTTCAATTTACACATTCAGTCACCCCTACTAATGTGGCTCCCAGATCATATACAACCGACATCTGGAATCATGCCGAGAGCAAGAGACTAAGAGCAGAACAATTTGCCTTTGAAACAGGAAATATTGAAACAAATAACGACAGATCTACTACTGATACATTTAGGGAACTAGAAACACTATTACACAAACAACTTCGCCAAAGCTGGGAAATCAAATCCCTAGAATATTGCATCAACAATAATAGAATGCCAAAGGGCCTACAACTAACAAAAACCCCAGCACAAGACCTCTGCGATGCAGACTTCACAAAAAAATGGGAGTCCTTCCTGATGACCCAATCCAGAAACCTGGTACAAATGATCATCAAGAGAAGATCACAAATATTAAACGAAACCACGAAAAGATTAAAAACATAAAGGAAACAATAGAACAACTACCTAAAGATGAAGATTAAAATACATGGCAGGATAGACTCTGCAAAAGCTTAGACAAAGTAGAACGAGAAATTATGGACAGAAAAATAAAAAAACTCAGATATACACATGTAAACGCCCATACAACAAGAAAATCACCACAAAATAACACGCAAGATAGAAATAGACAAATAGACTATAATGAACACGAAGCAACACAACTAAAACCCAGTATCCCAATAACCAATAGATTTGAGATCCTATCCAATGAACATTTTTTAGACAAAACCCCCCCCATCACAGACCGAGAACCAGGAAGACAACGCACTGTTCCCCAACCAGAGCACAACGCCCCCCTTCCCCAACTGCACACCAATACAATTTAAGGAACAGACAGGACTACCACAATCAGGAATACATAGAACGACACTATTACAAATCCCCACAAACACGATATCAACCACAATATACGAATAACAACCACAGGCAGGAGGATCCACGGAGACAACACCACAGACAATACACACAAGAAGAAAGAGAAAGACACGTAGAGGACAACGGAAAAAGAAAATACCCCAACAGACACTAGAAACAACAAAAAATGACAACAAAGCAGTAATAAACCTCAGCACAAAAACCTTGACACAATCACAACTTAATTTTCTCAACAAAGGACTAAAATTTGCCCCAACCACAAAAATTGACAAATTTTACACATTTATTGGTATAGAGAAATTTATAAGAAAACTCTGCTTAAAAAAGTATTTCATGAAAAACCCAATTGCACAAAACACGACAAAAGATGAGATACACAAACACACAGAACTAAAGCCCAAATCAACCAAATTCCCCAGTCAAGAAATAAGCCAGGAAATAGCCACATTCATAAAATGTGTGGAATCAGACATTAGACGTTTAAAACACAAAAAGAACAGAAACAACTTATCAAACCAAGAAATCCAAGCGATAAAACAACTACAAACACAGAAAGATATCATTATCCGCCCTGCAGATAAGGGAGGAGCAACCATAGTTTTAGATAAAGAAAAATATGAACTGGAATGTCTAAGACTATTATCAGACAACACCACATACCAAAAACTAAGCAAAGACCCCATCAACACATATGATCAAATATTGAAAAACTACTGCCAGAAAGGAATAGAGAATAAATGCCTATTAGAACAAGAAGCACAATTTATCTTAAACACACAACGCAGACTACCGATTTTTTACTGCCTACCCAAAGTGCACAAAAGTCTTGATAACCCACCAGGTCGCCCAATAATTTCCGGAATAGGATCACTGACATCAAACCTCTCACAACACATTGACAGATTACTCCAATCAATTGTTAAAAAGACAAAAACATACATAAAAGACAGCACACAGGTGATTAAAATGATGGAAAACATAAAATACAACCCTAACTGGATCCTGGGCACCCTAGACGTCCAGTCACTCTACACCACAATAGATCACAAACACGGCATTAAGGCCATGACCACACAGCTAGAAAAAAGCAATGAATTTCAAAAAGACCAAATCAGCTATATAGCTGAAGGCGTAGAACTGATCCTCAGACACAACTACTTCTCCTTCAATTCCGATTACTACTTGCAGATGAAGGGCACGGCCATGGGCACCAGGTTCGCCCCCAGCTATGCAAACCCTTTCATTTCACAATGGGAGGATGAGCATATACAACACCGACTGGGGACGGACCTGGTGCTATGGAAACGGTACATCGACGATGTTGTCTTCATCTGGCAAAGAGGAGAACCTGAACTAAAAAAATTCTTGGAAGAGATCCATGAAAACCAAATAAACTTACACTTCACAGCCCATATGAACAAAACTGAAATAGAATTTTTAGACTTAAACATCAAAGTAGAAAATAATGAACTAACATGCTGCACCTTCCAGAAACCAACTGCAAGAAACCGTTTCATCCTCTACTCCAGCTGCCATCTCCCAAGGGTGCTGGATAACATACCAGAGAGCCAATTCAGACGACTAAGGGCTCTTTCACACTTGCGGTGCACGGCGAAAGCCGCCGGACTAAAAAGTCCTGCATGTCCGACTTTTTAGTCCAGCGGATTTCGCTGTGCACCACCGTGCTGCGCCGGAGCTCTGCCCCCGTCCCCATTATAGTCAATGGGGACAGAGCGGCGGTTCGGCGGCACGGTGAAATAGCGGAAGGACGGATCCGACATGGTGAACAGCATGTCGGATCCGTCCTGCCGCAAGTGTGAAAGAGCCCTTAGACGCAATTGCACTAAAGAGGACACATTTGAGAAAGAAGCTGAAACTTTAAAAACACAATTTATTGAAAAAGAATACCCCCTAACCAAAATTTAGACATCTCTTGTAAAAGTACTAAGACTAGGCAGAACTTCCTTCTTCAACGACAATACTGAGAATAAAACTAAAATACAAACAGATGAAACCCCAAATCTCATATTGCCATTCAATGCACAATACAAAGGTATTGAAAAGATCATTAACACCCACTGGCACCACATCCAAAAAGATAAAGTGATAGGTCCTTCCATCTCCATGAAACCACATATAATATATACAAGAGCCCCGAATATAGGCCTGAAAGTCGCCCCATCCATCAAAAAACAGAACAAAAAGGAAAAATTCACATTAAACACATGGCAAAAACTAAAAGGATTTTACAGGTGCAACCAATGTTCCAACTGCAGAATCACCACATTCAAGAGAAAAACTGAAAAAATACACTCCACAACTACAGCGTTAGAACATGAAATAAAGGAATTTCTCACCTGTAGCAGCACAAACGTAATTTACATCATCACATGTCCCTGCAATAAACAATATATCGGTAGAACAAAAAGAAGTTAAAAAAAACAAATATCAGAACACATAAACAAGATCAAAAAAGGATTCGAAAACCACTCACTCTCCAAACACTTCAAAGCACACCACAGTCAAGATCCATCGGGCTTATCCTTTGCAGCCCTGGAAAAAATAGTAACATATTGGAGAGGAGGAAACCATATAGCTAACATGTCTCGCATTGAATCAAAATTCATTTTCGAGTTCAACACACTTATACCAGAAGGCCTGAATGCCGATTTTGAACTATTCGGCTTCCTATAACTCACCTGGAGCGGCTGCCTCCGTTTAAGTGGCGGTAGGAGTCCAGCTGTTTACCAGCACCCCTACCGACACTCGAAACGAGGCCACCACCCCACACCGCCTGCAACCGCAGCTCCCTAAAGAATAACACATGGATCACACGAGACCCCCCTCACCCCAGCACAATAACCGCTCCCAAAAAAAAAGACCTACACTCTATTCAGAACACTAAATTAACACTCCACAGATGACCATCCCCCATAATACAGACCCCTAGCAAACAGTCACAACCCACTATCTCCCTCCCACCCATCAATCGAATTGCAACACCACTGCCCAAGTCACAGAACTATCGACTAAAACACCACACCACTGTCAAAGCTATAGAGCTAATGCACGACCACCACACGACATGCTCTGTCCATTCTACACGACAAAATAGGAAAAACAAGCGGAAAGAAAATGTCACTATGAAGTCCACCTCACTTAAATAGCGTAATCTGGCCAATATTACACTTCCAAGACATTGAACATCTTCAATAATACAGCACGCAAACCAACAATAAAAAACACATCAAAACAGAAAAAATGCAGCGGTACCGCAGCAATGAAGAAGACTGTGAAATTTCCGTCCAAAATATCCAAATCCTCAATTAAAAACTAATACAGCAATATTTCAACAGACAAGAATTCACTCACCAATAAAGAAAAAAGAAAAATGAAGAAAAATGAAGTAAAATTAAGTAAAATGAAGTAAAATGAAGTAAAATGACAATCAACACTATGAGGTCTATAACACTAAAACAGTGAAACTAGGCTCATGTAATATACAGATATAGCATCGCTAGCGTTCCCTTCAGAATCGCGGCAGCGCAAAGCGATTTCCAATTCAATTAGCAAACCCGAATCGCGTAAATAGCCATTGAAAAAATTCAGGGTGCAATGTTGGTTTGTGAACACCAGATGGCGCATGGAACTACAGTCAGTTAGTTAGTTCCTGTGCGCTATACAGTAAATATCAAAGTTTCGCTTGAGCAGCGCCCCACTGGCCTCCTGTCGATTAACCTTTTAATCCCCTTTCTACTAGCATTCAATTATTTGCTCAGGGGATGAAGTGGTGAGATCGGTTATTTACAGTTTATTTCAGAGCCCCAGTAAAGTACATTTTTCAGTAGTAAAATTTAATATACAGTACAGACCAAAAGTTTGGACACACCTTCTCATTCAAAGAGTTTTCTTTATTTTCATGACTATGAAAGCATCAAAACTATGAATTAACACATGTGGAATTATATACATAACAAACAAGTGTGAAACAACTGAAAATATGTAATATTCTAGGTTCTTCAAAGTAGCCACCTTTTGCTTTGATTACTGCTTTGCACACTCTTGGCCTTCTCTTGATGAGCTTCAAGAGGTAGTCCCCTGAAATGGTCTTCCAACAGTCTTGAAGGAGTTCCCAGAGATGCTTAGCACTTGTTGGCCCTTTTGCCTTCACTCTGCCGTCCAGCTCACCCCAAACCATCTCGATTGGGTTCAGGTCCGGTGACTGTGGAGGCCAGGTCATCTGGCGCAGCACCCCATCACTCTCCTTCATGGTCAAATAGCCCTTACTTTCAAAGTTTTCCCAATTTTTCGGCTGACTGACTGACCTTCATTTCTTAAAGTAATGATGGCCACTCGTTTTTCTTTACTGCTTTTTCCTTGCCATAATACCAATTCTAACAGTCTATTCAGTAGGACTATCAGCTGTGTATCCACCTGACTTCTCCTCAACGCAACTGATGGTCCCAACCCCATTTATAAGGCAAGAAATCCCACTTATTAAACCTGACAGGGCACACCTGTGAAGTGAAAACCATTTCAGGGGACTACCTCTTGAAGCTCATCAAGAGAATACCAAGAGTGTGCAAAGCAGTAATCAAAGAAAAAGGTGGCTACTTTGAAGAACCTAGAATATGACATATTTTCAGTTGTTTCACACTTGTTTGTTATGTATATAATTCCACATGTGTTAATTCATAGTTTTGATGCCTTCATAGTCATGAAAATAAAGAAAACTCTTTGAATGAGAAGGTGTGTCCAAACTTTTGGTCTGTACTGTATATATGTGTATATACATGTGTGCATATATGTGTATATATGTGTGTGTCTGTGTATACATGCATGTATGTATATATATGTTTGTGCGTGTTTATAAATATATATATATATATATATATATATATAGACAATGAAAGTCTGCAGAACTCCTTCAAAGATAAAATGTGCTCTTTATTCACACATATCAAGTCACTTGATATGTGTGAATAAAGAGCACATTTTATCTTTGAAGGAGTGCTGCGGACTTTCATTGTCTGTCTTCCGTCCTGAATCGAGGGATCACCGCGGGCATCCTATATCTGCAAAAGTTTTAAAGGGAGTGCTGCCAGACCTTTTCCACCTTTTATACATACATATTATAATTATATTATTATTATTTATATTATAATTAGGGATGAGCGAACCCAAACTGTATAGTTCGGGTTCGTACCGAATTTTGGGGTGTTCGTGACACGGACCCGAACATTTACGTAAAAGTTCGGGTTCGGTGTTTGGCGCTTTCTTGGCGCTTTTTGAAAGGCTGCAATCAACAAGCGTCATACTACTTGCCCCAAGAGGCCATCACAGCCATGCCTACTATTGGCATGGCTGTGATTGGCCAGTGGAGCATGTGACCCAGCCTCTATTTAAGCTGGAGTCATGTAGCGCCGCACGTCACTCTGCTCTGATCAGTGTAGGGAGAGGATGCAGCTGCTGTTAGGGGGCGAGATTAGGCAGGGATTTACTCAGCAAAAACACTTAATGAAGTGATCGATCTACAGCTGTGAATCATTGAACTTCTGCTAGTTAATTGCTCACTGTTTTTAGGCAGCCCAGAGCGTTTTTCTGTCACTTTTTTCTGGGGTGATCGGTGGCCATTTTGTGTCTTGTGGTGCGCCAGCAGAAGCTGCCACCAAGTCCATTTAACCATCAATAGTGTGTTGTTTTTTTTGCTATATCCTACATCAGGGGCTTGGCTGTGCTTATTGTCACCCCTTGAAACTCAGGATAGAATTTTCTATATTTTATTGAGGGGTGAAATTCACTTGCAAAAATAGCAATCCCCTAAATCTGGTGTTCCAGCTGTGGCTAGCCAAGTGTAATATTGTCTGCTGTCTGGCAAATTATATATTTTTTCTGGGGTGAAAGACAATTGCCAAAATAGCAATACCTTAAATCTGGTGTTTCAGCTGTGGCTAGCCAATTGTAATACTGTCTGCTGTCTGGCAAAGGATATATATTTTTTCTTGGGTGAAATTCAATTGCCAAAATAGCAATACCCTAAATCTGGTGTTCCAGCTGTGGCTGGATAAGTTTTTTAGTGTCCGTCAAAGCATAGTTTTTGTTCTGGGTAGAAATTAAATTCCCAAAATAGCAATACCCTAAATCAGTGGTTTCTGCTGTTGCAGGCCAAGTTTAAATCTGTCCGTAAAAGGGTATATTACACTCAGCGTGCATCTCCAATTGTATTTTTTTCCGTAAAAGGGTATATTACACAAACTGGTAAATTACAATTGCTGAAAGCATAAGCCTTTAAATTTGCACGCACTATTGTGCATCTCACATAGTGTATTTCTGTCCGTAAAAGGGTATATTACATTCAAGGTGCAAATTCAAGTGCTGATAGGGTCATCCTCAATAACTTCACACGCTACCGTGCATCTTCAAGTGTAATTCTGTCCGTAAAAGGAAACCTTTCATCCAGGGCCTAAATACTAGGCCTACAATTGATATTCAGCTAAATCTGTGATTACTGCTGTGCCTGTATTAGTGTAATACGGTACATAAATAGATAGTTAGATAGTGTTAGGTGCCTGTAAAAAAAGGCCTGAATTTGAATTCAATACATTGGGCCAAATAATTTTTTTCTTATTGTGGTGAACGGTAACAATGAGGAAAACATCTAGTAAGGGACATGGACGCAGACATGGTCGTGGTGGTGTTAGTGGACCCTCTGGTGCTGAGAGAGGACGTGGCCGTTCTGCCACAGCCACACGTCCTAGTGAACCAACTACCTCAGGTCCCAGTAGTCGCCAGAATTTACAGCAATATTTGGTGGGGCCCAATGCCGTCCTAAGGATGGTAAGGCCTGAGCAGGTACAGGGATTAGTCAATTGGGTGGCCGACAGTGGATCCAGCAGGTTCACATTATCTCCCACCCAGTCTTCTGCAGAAAGCACACATCAGTCTGTCACATCACCCCCATGCATATCAGGGAAATTGTCTGAGCCTCAACTTATGCAGCAGTCTCTTAGGCTGTTTGAAGACTTTGCTGGCAGGGTTTCCCAAGGGCATCCACCTAGCCCTTCCCCAGCGGTGGAAGACATAGAATGCACTGACGCACAACCACTTATGTTTCCTGATGATGAGGACATGGGAATACCACCTCAGCACGTCTCTGATGATGATGAAACACAGGTGCCAACTGCTGCGTCTTTCTGCAGTGTGCAGACTGAACAGGAGGTCAGTGAGGAAGATTGGGTGGAAGACGATGCAGGGGACGATGAGGTCCTAGACCCCACATGGAATGAAGGTCGTGCCACTGACTTTCAGAGTTCAGAGGAAGAGGCAGTGGTGAGACCGAGCCAACAGCGTAGCAAAAGAGGGAGCAGTGGGCAAAAGCAGAACACCCGCCGCCAAGAGAGTTCGCCTGCTACTGGCCACCGTCACCTGGGACCGAGCACCCCAAAGGCAGCTTCAAGGAGTTCCCTGGCGTGGCAGTTCTTCAAACAATGTGCTGACGACAAGACCTGAGTGGTTTGCATGCTGTGCCATCAGAGCCTGAAGTGAGGCATTAACGTTCTGAACCTTAGCACAACCTGCATGACCAGGCATCTGCATGCAAAGCATGAACTGCAGTGGAGTAAACACCTTAAAAACAAGGAACTCACTCAGGCTCCCCCTGCTACCTCTTCTGCTGCTGCCTCGGCCTCTTCCTCCGCCTCTGGAGGATCGTTGGCACCTGCCGCCCAGCAAACAGAGGATGTACCACCAACACCACCACCTCCGTCACCAAGCATCTCCACCATGTCACACGGCAGCGTTCAGCTCTCCATCTCACAAACATTTGAGAGAAAGCGTAAATTCCCACCTAGCCACCATCGATCCCTGGCCCTGAATGCCAGAATTTCTAAACTACTGGCCTATGAAATGCTGTCATTCAGGCTGGTGGACACAGACAGCTTCAAACAGCTCATGTCGCTTGCTGTCCCACAGTATGTTGTTCCCAGCCGCCACTACTTCTTCAAGAGAGCCGTGCCTTCCCTGCACAACCAAGTATCCGATAAAATCAAGTGTGCACTGCGCAACGCCATCTGTGGCAAGGTCCACCTAACCACAGATACGTGGACCAGTAAGCAAGGCCAGGGACGCTATATCTCCCTAACTGCACACTGGGTAAATGTAGTGGCGGCTGGGCCCCAGACGGAGAGCTCTTTGTCGCTCGTCCTTCTGCCGCCAAGGATCGCAGGGCAACATTCTTTGCCTCCTGTCTCCTCCTCCTCCTACTCAGCTTCCTCCTCCTCTTCTTCCACCTGCTCATCCAGTCAGCCACACACCTTCACCACCAACTTCAGCACAGCCCGGGGTAAACGTCAGCAGGCCATTCTGAAACTCATATGTTTGGGGGACAGGCCCCACACCGCGCAGGAGTTGTGGCGGGGTATTGAACAACAGACCGATGAGTGGTTGCTGCCGGTGAGCCTCAAGCCCGGCCTGGTGGTGTGCAATAATGGGCGAAATCTCGTCGCAGCTCTGGGACTAGCCGGTTTGACGCACATCCCTTGCCATGTGCTGAATTTGGTGGTGCAGAAGTTCATTCACAACTAACCCGACATGTCAGAGCTGCTGCATAAAGTGCGTGCCGTCTGTGCGCGCTTCCGGCGTTCACATCCTGCCGCTGTTCGCCTGTCTGCGCTACAGCGTAACTTCGGACTTCAGCCTACCCGCTCACCGCCTCATATGCGACGTGCCCACCAGGTGGAACTCCACCTTGCACATGCTGGCCAGACTGTGCGAGCAGCAGCAGGCCATAGTGGAGTTTCAGCTGCAGCACGCACGGGTCAGTCGCACTGCGGAACAGCACCACTTCAGCACCAATGACTGGGCCTCCATGCGAGACCTGTGTGCCCTGTTGCGCTGTTTCAAGTACTCCACCAACATGGCCAGTTATCAGCGTTACAATACCACTTCTATGTCTCCATGAGAAAACACTTAGGGCGATGAAGGAAGAGGAGGTGGCCCAGGAGGAGGAGGAGGAGGAAGAGGGGTCATTTTTAGCACTTTCAGGCCAGTCTCTTAGAAGTGACTCAGAGGGAGGTTTTTTTGCAACAGCAGAGGCCAGGTACAAATGTGACCAGACAGGGCCCACTACTGGAGGACGAGGAGGACGAGGATGAGGAGGAGGTGGAGGAGGATGAGGATGAAGCATGTTCACAGCGGGGTGGCACCCAACGCAGCTCGGGCCCATCACTGGTGCGTGGCTGGGGGGAAAACGGAGGACGATGACGATACGCCTCCCACAGAGGACAGCTTGTCCTTACCTCTGGGCAGCCTGGCACACGAGCGACTACATGCTGCAGTGCCTGCGCAACGACAGCAGAGTTGCCCACATTTTAACGTGTGCGGACTACTGGGTTGTCACCCTGCTGGATCCCCGGTACAAAGACAATGTGCCCACCTTACTTCCTGCACTGGAGCATGATAGGAAGATGCGCGAGTACAAGTGCACGTTGGTAGACGCGCTACTGAGAGCATTCCCAAATGTCACAGGGGAACCAGTGGAAGCCCAAGGCGAAGGCAGAGGAGGAGCAAGAGGTCGCCAACGCAGCTGTGTCACGGCCAGCTCCTCTGAGGGCAGGGTTAGCATGGCAGAGATGTGGAAAAGTTTTGTCACCACGCCACAGCTAACTGCACCACCACCTGATACGGAACGTGTTAGCAGGAGGCAACATTTCACTAACATGGTGGAACAGTACGTGTGCACACCCCTCCACGTACTGACTGATGGTTTGGCCCCATTCAACTTCTGGGTCTCCAAATTGTCCACGTGGCCAGAGCTAAGCTTTTTATGCCTTGGAGGTGCTGGCCTGCCCGGCGGCCAGCGTTTTTTCTGAACGTGTATTCAGCACGGCAGGGGGCGCCACAGTTAACTGCACCACCACCTGATACGGAACGTGTTAGCTGGAGGCAACATTACAGACAAACGCAGCCACCTGTCTACAGCCAATGTGGACAAGCTGACGTTCATAAAAATGAACCAGGCATGGATTCCACAGGACCTGTCCATCCCTTGTGCAGATTAGACATTTATAACTTCCTCCCCTTAACCATATTTTCTTGTACTCCAGGGCACATCTTCATTCAATCCTCTTTTTTTAATTTTATCATTATATTGCGGGGTAGGTTGAATGAACCTCTCCTCTGTCTGGGTGTCGGGGCCTAAAAATATCTGACAGTGGCCTGTTCCAGTGGTGGGTGACATGAAGCCTGATTCTCTGCTATGACATGAAGCCTGATTCTCTGCTATGGGACCTCTCTCCTCTGTCTTGGTGCCGGGGCCTAAAAATATCTGACAGTGGCCTGTTCCAGTGGTCGGTGACATAAAGCCTGATTCTCTGCTATGGGACCTCTCTCCTCTGTCTGGGTACCGGAGCCTAAAAATATCTGACAGTGGCCTGTTTCAGTGGTGGGTGCCATGAAGCCTGATTCTCTGCTATGACATGAAGCCTGATTCTCTGCTATGGGACCTCTCTCCTCTGTCTGGGTGCCGGGGCCTAAAAATATCTGACAGTGGCCTGTTCCAGTGATGGGTGACATGAAGCCTGATTCTCTGCTATGACATGAAGCTTGATTCTTTGCAATGGGACCTCTCTCCTCTGTCTGGGTGTCGGGGCCTAAAGAAATCTGACAGTGGCCTGTTCCAGTGGTGGGTGATATGAAGCCTGATTCTCTGCTATGGGACCTCTCTCCTCTGTCTGGGTGCCGGGCCTAAATATCTCACAGTGGCCTGTTCCAGTGATGGGTGACATGAAGCTTGATTCTCTGCTATGGGACCTCTCTCCTCTGTCTGGGTGCCGGGGCCTAAATATCTGACAGTGGCCTGTTCCATTGGTGGGTGACATAAAGCCTGATTCTCTGCTATCACATGAAGCCTTATTCTCTGCTATGGGACCTCTCTCCTCTGTCTGGGTGCCGGGGCCTAAAAATATCTGACAGTGGCCTTTTCCAGTAGTGGGTGACATGAAGCCTGATTCTCTGCTATGGGACCTCTCTCCTCTGTCTAGGTGCCGGGGCCTAAATATCTGACAGTGGCCTGTTCCAGTGGTGGGTGACATGAAGCCTGATTCTCTGCTATGGGACCTCTCTCCTCTGTCTGGGTGCCAGGGCCTAAATATGCCAGGGCCTAAATATCTCACAGTGGCCTGTTCCAGTGGTGGGTGACATGAAGCCTGATTCTCTGCTATGGGACCTCTCTCCTCTGTCTGGGTGCCGGGGCCTAAAAATATCTGACAGTGGCCTGTTCCAGTGGTGGGTGACATGAAGCCTGATTCTCTGCTATGGGACCTCTCTCCAATTGATATTGGTTAATTATTTTTTATTTTTTATTTTTTTATACATTTCCCTATCCACATTTGTTTGCAGGGGATTTACCTACATGTTGCTGCCTTTTGCAGCCCTCTAGCCCTTTCCTGGGCTATTTTACAGCCTTTTTAATGGGGTTCGGGTTCGGGGCGAAGTTCGGGTCGAGTTCGGATCCCGAAACCCGAACATCCATGTGTTCGCTCAACTCTACTTGTGAATCTTTGGTAGGGTGTACAGTATGGGTGTAACTGGTTTATCACAATATAAAAAGGTAAAAATCTTGTCATCAATAATGCCCTTATCTTTAGCTCCAATCAATAGCTCTTTCAGCTCTCTGAGTAATTCAAACTTGGGGTCATCATAAATCCTTTCATATACGTTAGTATCTGCAAGCTGCAGCCTGATTTCGGCCACATAGGATCTGGTGTCCATGACCACAACCCCACCACCTTTGTCAGCCGACTTGATGGTGAGGTTGCGGTCCGAAGCCAGATCCCTAAGTGCCGCCATCTCTGCTGTAGTCATATTAGCAAACTTAAGTGGTTGCTGGGAGTATTCCTGTTTGA